>NC_053025.1:583907804-584078326 GCF_003073215.2 Triticum urartu
AAGTTCTATAGCTAAAAGATGGAGGAGAATCGCTCAACTAGTGAGCATGTGCTCAGATTGTCTGGGTACTACAATCGCTTGAATCAAGTGGGAGTTAATCTTCCAGATAAGATAGTGATTGACAGAATTCTCTAGTCACCATCACCAAGTTAGTAGAACTTCGTGATGAACTATAGTATGCAAGGGATGACGAAAATGAATCCCGAGCTTTTCATGATGATGAAATCGATGAAGGTAGAAATCAAGAAAGAGCATCAAGTGTTGATGGTTGACAAGATCACTAGTTTCAAGAAAAGGGCAAAGGGAAGAAGGGGAACTTCAAGAAGAACGGCAAGCAAGTTGCTGCTCAAGTGAAGAAGCCCAAGTCTGGTCCTAAGCCTGAGACTAAGTGCTTCTACTGCAAAGGGACTCGTCACTGGAAGCGGAACTGCCCCAAGTATTTGGCGGATAAGAAGGATGGCAAAGTGAACAAAAGTATATTTGATATACATGTTATTGATGTGTACTTTACTAGTGTTTATAGCAACCCCTCAGTATTTGATACTGGATCAGTTGCTAAGAGTAGTAACTCGAAACAGGAGTTGCAGAATAATCAGAGACTAGTTAAGGGTGAAGTGACGATGTGTGTTGGAAGTAGCTCCAAGATTGATATGATCATCGCACACTCCCCTATACTTTCGGGATTAGTGTTGAACCTAAATAAGTGTTATTTGGTTTTTGCGTTGAGCATGAATATGATTTGGTCATGTTTATTTCAATACGGTTATTCATTAAAGTCAGAGAATAATTGTTGTTCTGTTTACATGAATAAAACCTTCGATGGTCATACACCCAATGAAACAAGTTCATTGGATCTCGATCGTAGTGATACACATATTCATAATATTGAAACTAAAAGATGCGACGTTAATAATGATAGTGCAACTTATTTGTGGCACTGCCGTTTAGGTCATATTGGTGTAAAGCGCATGAAGAAACTCCATGCTGATGGGATTTTGGAATCACTTGATTATGAATCACTTGGTGCTTGCGAACCATGCCTTATGGGCAAGATGACTAAAGACTCCGTTCTCCAGAACAATGGAGCGAGCAACTGACTTATTGGAAATAATACATACTGATGTATGCGATCCGATGCGTGTTGAAGCTCGCGGCGGGTATCGTTTTTTTCTGACCTTCACATATGATTTGAGCAGATATGGGTATATCTGTTGATGAAACATAAGTCTGAAACATTTGAAAAGTTCAAAGAATTTCAGAGTGAAGTGGAAAATCATCGTGACAAGAAAATAAAATTTCCTACGATATGATCGCAGAGGTAAAATATTTGAGTTACGAGTTTGGTCTTCAATTAAAACAATGTGAAATAGTTTCACTACTCACGCCACCTGGAACACCATAGTGTAATGGTGTGTCCGAACGTCATAATCGTACTTTATTAGATATAGTGCGATCTATGATGTCTCTTACCGATCTACCACTATCATTTTGGGGTTATACATTAGAGACAGTTGCATTCACGTTAAAGAGGGCACCATCTAAATCCGTTGAGACGACACCGTGTGAACTATGGTTTGGCAAGAAACCTAAGCTGTCGTTTCTTAAAATTTGGAGTTGCGATGCTTATGTGAAAAAGTTTCATCTCGATAAGCTCAAACTCAAATTGGAGAAATATGTCTTCATAGGATACCCAAAGGAGACAGTTGGGTACACCTTCTATCATAGATCCGAAGGCAAGACATTCGTTGCTAAGAATGGATCCTTTCTAGAGAAGGAGTTTCTCTCAAAAGAAATGAGTTGGAGGAAAGTAGAACTTGATAAGGTAATTGTACCTTCTCCCTTATTGGAAAGTAGTTCATCACAGAAATCTGTTCCTGTGACTACTACACCAATTAGTGAGGAAGCTAATCATGATGATCATGTAACTTCAGATCAAGTTACTACCGAATCTCGTAGGTAAACCAGAGTGAGATCCACACTAGAGTGGTACGGTAATCTTGTTCTGGAAGTTATGTTACTAGACCATGACGAACCTACGAACTATGAGGAAGCGATGATGATCCCAGATTCCGCAAAATGGCTTGAGGCCATGAAATCTGAGATGGGATCCATGTATGAGAACAAAGTATGGACTTTGGTTGACTTGCCCGATGATCGGCAAGCCATAGAAAATAAATGGATCTTCAAGAGGAAGACGGACGCTGATAGTAGTGTTACTATCTACAAAGCTAGAATTGTCGCAAAAGGTTTTCGACAAGTTCAAGGTGTTGACTACGATGAGAGTTTCTCACTCGTATCTATGCTTAAATCTGTGCGAATCATGTTAGCAATTGCCGCATTTTATGAAATCTGGCAAATGGATAACAAAACTACAATCCTTAATGGATTTCTTAAAGAAGAGTTGTATATGATGCAACCAGAAGTTTTTGTCAATCCTAAAGGTGTTAACAAAATGTGCAAACTCCAGCGATCCATCTATGGACTGGTGTAAGCATCTCGGAGTTGGAATATACGCTTTGATAAGTTGATCAAAGCATATAGTTTTATACAGACTTGCGGTGAAGCCTGTATTTACAAGAAAGTGAGTGGGAGCACTACAGCATTTCTAATAAGTATATGTGAATGACATATTGTTGATCGGAAATAATGTAGAATTATTCTGCAAAGCATAAAGGAGTGTTTGAAAGGAGTTTTTCAAAGAAAGACCTCGGTGAAGTTGCTTACATATTGAGCATCAAGATCTATAGAGATAGATCAAGACGCTTGATAAGTTTTTTCAATAAATACATACCTTGACAAGATTTTGAAGTAGTTTAAAATGGAACAGTCAAAGAAAGAGTTTCTTGCCTATGTTACAAGGTGTGAAATTGAGTAAGACTCAAAGCCCGACCACGGCAGAAGATAGAAAGAGAATGAATGTCATTCCCTATGCCTTGGTCATAGGTTCTATAAAGTATGCCATGCTGTATACCAGATCTATTGTATACCCTACCACTGAGTTTGGCAAGGGAGTACGATAGTGATCTAGGAGTAGATCACTGGACAGCGGTCAAAATTATCCTTAGAGGACTAAGGAAATATTTCTCGGTTATGGAGGTTATAAAGAGTTCATCATAAAGAGTTACGTCGATGCAGGCTTTAACACTGATCTGGATGACTCTGAGTCTCATTCTAGATACATATTAAAAGTGGGAGCAATTAGGTAGAGTAGCTCCATGCAGAGCATTGTTGACATAGAAATTTGCAAAATACATGCGGATCTGAATGTGGCAGACCCGTTGACTAAGATTATCTCACAAGCAAAACATGATCACACCTTAGTACTCTTTGGGTGTTAATCACATAGCGATGTGAACTAGATTATTGAATCTAGTAAACCCTTTGGGTGTTCGTCACATGGCGATGTGAACTATGGGTGTTAATCACATGATGATGTGAACTATCGATGTTAATCACATGGTGATGTGATCTAGATTATTGACTCTAGTGCAAGTGGGAGACTGAAGGAAATATGCCCTAGAGGCAATAATAAAGTTATTATTTATTTCCTTATTTCATAATAAATGTTTATTATTCATGCTATAATTGTATTAACTGGAAACATAATACATGTGTGAATACATAGACAAACAGAGTGTCACTAGTATGCCTCTACTTGACTAGCTCGTTAATCAAAGATGGTTATGTTTCCTAACCATGGACAAAGAGTTGTTATTTGATTAACGGGATCACATCATTAGGTGAATGATCTGATTGACATGACCCATTCCATTAGCTTAGCACCCGATCGTTTAGTATGTTGCTATTGCTTTCTTCATGACTTATACATGTTCCTATGACTATGAGATTATGCAACTCCCGTTTGCCGGAGGAACACTTTGTGTGCTACCAAACGTCACAACGTAACTGGGTGATTATAAAGGTGCTCTACAGGTGTCTCCAAAGGTACATGTTGGGTTGGCGTATTTCGAGATTAGGATTTGTCACTCCGATTGTCGGAGAGGTATCTCTGGGCCCTCTCGGTAATGCACATCACTTAAGCCTTGCAAGTATTGCAACTAATGAGTTAGTTGCGGGATGATGTATTACGGAACGAGTAAAGAGACTTGCCGGTAACGAGATTGAACTAGGTATTGGATACCGACGATCGAATCTCGGGCAAGTAACATACCGATGACAAAGGGAACAACGTATGTTGTTATGCGGTCTGACCGATAAAGATCTTCGTAGAATATGTAGGAACCAATATGGGCATCCAGGTCCCGCTATTGGTTATTGACCGGAGACGTGTCTCGGTCATGTCTACATTGTTCTCGAACCCGTAGGGTCCGCACGCTTAAGGTTTCGATGACAGTTATATTATGAGTTTATGAGTTTTGATGTACCGAAGGAGTTCGGAGTCCCGGATGAGATCGGGGACATGACGAGGAGTCTCGAAATGGTCGAGACGTAAAAATCGATATATTGGACGACTATATTCGGACATCGGAAAGGTTCCGAGTGATTCGAGTATTTTTCGGAGTACCGGAGAGTTACGGGAATTCGCCGGGAGAAGTATTGGGCCTTATTGGGCCATACGGGAAAGAGAGAGGGGCTGCCTAGGGCAGGCCGCGCGCCCCCCAAGGCCTTGTCCGAATTGGACTAGGGGGAGGGGCTGCGCCCCTTCCTTGTTTCCTACTCCTACTACATGGAAGGACTCCTAGTTGGACTAGGAAAGGGGGAATCCTACTCCCGGTGGGAGTAGGACTCCCCTAGGGCGCGCCATAGAGAGGGGGAATCCTACTCCCGGTGGGAGTAGGACTCCCCTAGCTTGACGATAATTCCCATGTGTCCTCGGGAGCGTTTTCCTTTATATAATAGTTTGTCCAGGCTTGTCCTTTGCTACAAAACGGATTGGGCTATCTTGCTGCACCTTATTTACTTTTACTATTTGTTACCCGTTACAAATTACCTTATCACAAAACTACCTGTTACTGATAATTCCAGTGCTTGCACAGAATACCTTGCTGAAAACTCCTTATCATTTCCTTCTGCTCCTCGTGTTTATGAATGAAAGAAGGGAAATAGATGAAGTATTCTTTAAACAGGGACCTATTTTGAAACACAACTTGCGTGTTGAAATCCTAGGGGATCCTCCTCCACCCAAGGGTTATCCCATGTTTGAGCTTAAACCTTTACCTGAAAATCTTAAATATGCTTATCTTGATGAGAAAAAGATATATCCTGTTATTATTAGTGCTAACCTTTCAGAGCATGAAGAAAATAAATTATTGAAAACTCTGAAGAAGCACCATGCTGCTATTGGATATATTCTTGATGATCTTAAGGGCATTAGTCCCACTCTATGCCAGCACAAAATAAAATTGGAGAAAGACGCGAAACCGGTTGTTGATCACCAACGACGGTTAAATCCTAAGATGAAAGAAGTGGTAAGAAAAGAAATACTAAAGCTTCTGGAGGCAGGTATAATTTATCCCGTTGCTGATAGTCAGTGGGTAAGTCATGTCCATTGTGTCCCTAAGAAGGGAGGTATTACTGTTGTTCCTAATGATAAATATGAATTGATCCCACAAAGAATTATTACATGTTATAGAATGGTAATTGATTTCCGCAAATTAAATAAATCTACTAAAAAGGATCATTACCCTTTACCTTTTATTGATCAAATGCTAGAAAGATTATCCAAACATACACATTTTTGCTTTCTAGATGGTTATTCTGGTTTCTCTCAAATACCTGTGTCAAAAGAGGATCAAGAAAAGACCGCTTTTACTTGTCCTTTCGGTACCTTTGCTTATAGACGTATGCATTTTGGTTTATGCAATGCACCTTCTACCTTTCAAAGATGTAGGACTTCTATATTCTCTGACTTTTTGTTAAAAGATTGTTGAGGTATTCATGGATGATTTTTCCATATATGGAACTTCTTTTGATGATTTCTTAAGCAACCTTGATCGAGTTTTACAGAGATGTGAAGAAACTAATCTTGTCTTGAATTGGGAGAAGTGCCACTTTATGGCTAATGAAGGTATTGTCTTGGGGCATAAAATTTCTGAAAGAGGTATTGAAGTTGATAAAGCTAAGGTTGATGCTATTGAAAAGATGTCGTGTCCTGAGGACATTAAAGGTATAAGAAGTTTCCTTGGTCATGTCGGTTTTATAGGAGGTTCATTAAGGACTTCTCTAAAATTTCTAGGCCTCTAACTAATCTCTTACAAAAAGATGTTCCTTTTGTCTTTGATGATGATTGTGTAGAAGCATTTTAAATACTTAAGAAAGCTTTGATTTGTGCACCTATTGTTCAGCCTCCTGATTGGAATTTACCATTTGAAATTATGTGTGATGCTAGTGATTATGCTGTAGGGGCTGTTCTAGGACAAAGAGTTGATAAGAAATTAAATGGTATCCAATATGCTAGTAAAACTCTAGATATTGCCCAAAGAAATTATGCTCCTACTGAAAAGGAATTTTTAGCAATTGTATTTTCTTGTGATAAGTTCAGACCTCATATAGTTGATTCTAAAGTAACTGTTCACACTGATCATGCTGCTATTAAATATCTTATGGAAAAGAAAGATGCTAAACCTAGACTTATTAGATGGGTTCTCTTGCTACAAGAATTTTATTTGCATATTATTGATAGAAAGGGAGCTGAGAACCCCATTGCAGACAACTTGTCTAGGTTAGAGAATGTTCTTGATGACCCACTACCTATTGATGATAGCTTTTCTGATGAACAATTAGCTGTCACAAATGCTTCTCATACTACTCCATGGTATGCTGATTATGCTAATTACATTGTTGCTAAATTTATACCACCTAGTTTCACATACCAACAAAAGAAAAAGTTTTTCTATGATTTAAGACATTACTTCTAGGATGACCCACACCTTTATAAAGAAGGAGTAGATGGTATTATTAGACGTTGTGTACCTGAGCATGAACAGGAACAGATCCTACGCAAGTGTCATTTCGAGGCTTATGGAGGACACCATGCTGGAGACAGAACTGCACATAAGTTATTGCAATCCGGTTTTTATTGGCCTACTCTCTTCAAGGATGCTCATAAGTTTGTCTTGTCTTGTGATGAATGTCAAATAATTGGTAATATTAGTAGACGTAAAGAAATGCCTATGAATTATTCACTTGTTATTGAACCATTTGATGTTTGGGGCTTTGATTATATGGGACTGTTTCCTTCCTCTTATGGGTATACACATATTTTAGTTGCTGTTGATTACGTTACTAAGTGGGTAGAAGCTATTCCAACTAGTAGTGCTGATCATAACACCTCTATTAAGATGCTTAAAGAAGTTCTCTTTCCGAGGTTTGGAGTCCCTAGATACTTAATGACTGATGGTGGTTCACATTTTATTCATGGTGCTTTTCGTAAAATGCTTGCTAAGTATGATGTTAATCATAGAATTGCATCTCCATATCATCCACAATCTAGTGGTCAAGTAGAACTGAGTAATAGAGAGCTTAAATTAATTTTGCAAAAGACTGTTAATAGATCTAGAAAGAATTGGTCCAAGAAACTTGATGATGCATTATGGGCTTATAGAACTGCATACAAAAATCCTATGGGTATGTCTCCGTATAAAATAGTTTATGGAAAAGCATGCCACTTACCTCTTGAACTAGAACATAAGGAATATTAGGCCATTAAAGAGGCCAATTATGATTTCAAACTTGCCGGTGAGAAGAGGCTTTTTGACATTAGCTCACTTGATGAATGGAGAACCCAGGCCTATGAGAATGCCAAACTGTTTAAAGAAAAAGTTAAAAGAAGGCATGATAAAAGGATACAAAAACATGAGTTTAATGTAGGTGATTATGTATTGTTATACAACTCTCGTATAAGATTTTTTGCAGGCAAACTCCTTTCTAAATGGGAAGGTCCTTACGTCATTGAGGAGGTCTATCGTTTCGGTGCCATAAAAATCAACAACTTCGAAGGCACAAATTCGAGGGTGGTGAACGGTCAAAGAATCAAACATTATAACTCAGGTAATCCCATAAATGTTGAAACTAATGTTATTGAAACTGTGACCCCAGAGGAATACATAGGGGACACTCTCCAGAACGTTTCAGACTCCGAAAAGGAAGAGGTATGAGGTACGATAAGTAAACCGACTCCAAAACAGTTCTAATAGCATTTTTTCTCCATTTTGGATTATTTAAGAAAATAGGAAAATAAGAAGCAGCCCGGGAAGGACACGAGGCTTCCACGAGGATGGAGGGCGCACCCTACCCCCTGGGCGTGCCCCCTGCCTCGTGGGAACCTCGTGTGCTCTCCTGACTCCGTTTTCTTGCATGATACTTCTTTTGGTCGGTAAAAACTCATTATATAATCTCCCGAAGGTTTTGACCACCGTATCACGCAAATATCTTCTGTCTTTGTTTCGAGCTGTTTTTCTAACAGATCTAGATCGCCATGATGTCTTCAAGTGCCCCCAAGGACAAGTTCTTCGAGAAGGTCATCAACCCTTACCTCGCGGAGGTGCTGCAACACCCTCAAACCATTGAGATGCGTGAGGGGTTGCTGCACATCCGTGATGTTGAGGGACCAAGGAGGACTAGAAGTGTGGAGACAAGACTCGAGGCAATGGAGCAACAAGTTTTCAAGTGCCAGGAGATGGTGGAGCATGGACTCGGCGCCAACCACATAATGATCACGGAGTTCACCAACAACACCAAGCAAGATGCCAGGAACATCGGGGAGACAATCTTCAAGCTTCACGAGAAAATCGAGCATCTCCAAGCCCAGATCTATGACCTGCAAAACCAAAACTGTGAGTATGAATATAGATTCAAGAGGAGGAGTTTGGCTGCAGATTTGAGGTTCCCGGGGACTCGATCATCCTTCTATGATGGTGAGCCTATGCCTTGGAATCATCACCACCTCCGAGGAATGAGACATGAACACATGGGTATGGGCACTCCCCTTGGCAACTGCCAAGCTTGGGGGAGTGCCCCAGTATCGTATCACCATCACCTTTTTATCTTTACCATTTTTCTTAGTTCGATCCTTTTGGTAATATCTTGATCTAGTAGAATAAAGTTTTAGTATGATCTAGTTTTGAGTTTTGCTTTATGATTCTTCTATGTAATCAAGTCCGTGAGCTATATATAATAAAGATTAGTGTTGAGTCAAGGGCTTTTCCATCTTGCTATGATCTTGAGGGAATAAAAATAAAAGAAAAGAGAAATAATAAAAAGAAATGAAAAGATCATATGGATCTTATGTAGTGTAATGACTTCACATATAAAGAGTATGATGAATAAAAGTTGTTGAGAGTTGACAAACATAGTTTTGGTCATCGTTGCAATTAATAGGAAGTAATAAAGAAAGAGAGGTTTTCACATATAAATATACTATCTTGGACATCTTTTATGATTGTGAGCACTCATTAAAATATGACATGCTAAAGAGTTGTCGTTGGACAAGAAAGAAAACGTAATGGGTTATGATTTCTTACATCCAAAATAAATTACATTGTCATGGATCATACAACATGTTGAGCTTGCCTTTCCCTCTCATGCTAGCCAAATTCTTTGCACCAAGTAGAGATACTACTTGTGCTTCCAAATATCCTTAAACCCTGTTTTGCCATGAGATTCCACCATATCTACCTATGGATTGAGTAAGATCCTTCAAGTAAGTTGTTATTTTTGCAAGCAATAAAAATTGCTCTCTAAATATGTATGATTTATTAGTGCGGAGAAAATAAGCTTTATACGATCTTGTGATGTGGAAGAAAAATATGTCCAAGAATGATCATGATGCTCTCATGTCCGTATTTTATTTTATCGACACCTCTATCTCTAAACATGTGGACATATTTTGCTGTTCCAAGAAATAAACTACGAATATATATGTTGCTGTTCCAAGAATGATCATGATGCTCTCATGTCAGTAGTTTATTTTATCGACACCTCTATCTCTAAACAGGAAGTACCAGAGGGGGGCCACCCACCATCCACGAGGGTGGGGGTGCGCCCCCTGCCTCGTGGGCCCCCTGGCAGGCCTCCGGTGCCCATCTTCTGCTATATGAGGTCTTTTGCCCTGGAAAAAAATCATAAGCAAGCTTACGGGACGAAACTCCGCCGCCACGAGGCAGAACCAATCTAGGGCTCCGGCGGAGCTGTTCTGCCAAGGAAACTTCCCTCTGGGAGTGGGAAATCATCACCATCGTCATCACCGTTGATCCTCTCATCGGGAGGGGGTCAATCTCCATCAACACCTTCACCAGCACCATCTCATCTCAAACCCTAGTTTATATCTTGTATCCAATCTTTGTCTCAAAACCTCAGATTGGTACCTGTGGGTTGCTAGAAGTGTTGATTACTTCTTGTAGTTGATGCTAGTTGGTTTATTTGGTGGAAGATCATATGTTCAGATCCTTTATGCATATTAATACCCCTCTAATTATGAACATGAATATGATTTGTGATTAGTTACGTATGTTCCTAAGGACATGGGAGAAGTCTTGCTATAAGTAGTCATGTGAATTTGGTATTCGTTCGATATTTTGATGAGATGTATGTTGTCTTTCCTCTAGTGGTGTCATGTGAACGTCGACTACATGACACTTCACCATTGTTTGGGCCTAGGGGAAGGCATTGGGAAGTAATAAGTAGATGATGGGTTGCTAGAGTGACAGAAGCTTAAACCCTAGTTTATGAGTTGCTTCATAAGGGGCTGATTTGGATCCATATGTTCCATGCTATGGTTAGGTTTACGTTAATACTTCTTCTGTAGTTGCGGATGCTTGCAAGAGGGGTTAATCATAAATGGGATGCGTGTCCAAGGAAGGGCAGCACCCGAGCACTAGTTCACCCACATATCAAATTATCAAGGTACCGAACGTGAATCATATGAGCGTGGTGAAAACTAGCTTGACGATAATTCCCATGTGTCCTCGGGAGCGTTTTCCTTTATATAAGAGTTTGTCCAGGCTTGTCCGTTGCTACAAAAAGGATTGGGCCATCTTACTGCACCTTATTTACTTTTACTATTTGTTACCCGTTACAAATTACCTTATCACAAAACTACCTATTACCGATAATTTCAGTGCTTGCAGAGAATACCTTGCTGAAAACTGCTTATCATTTCCTTCTGCTCCTCGTTGGGTTCGACACTCTTACTTACCGAAAGGACTACGATAGATCCCCTATAGTTGTGGGTCATCACGCGGCCGTTTAGCTGATCTGATTGTCACATTTGTGACATGAACATTTGCATATACTGGTATCGGACACAACAAACCCCCTCTTTGCTTGCAGCAAAGGTGTTTTTTAAGCTCTGACCAAAGAACAATTATTCTATGGTATTTTCTTATTAAATAAGCTTACAAAGTTATGTATAGACAAAGTAAAATAAACTGGAACGTTGCAGCAGTGGTGTTGCTGCGGCGAGGTACGCTGTCACGCACCGCGATGGTCGGTGAACGCTGAGATTCTCCTTTGAACAACAACATCCCTAACGAATTGGTCCTTGGACAATATATACTTGGGGGAGAGAGAGAGATCCCACTGCCCCCAACATCACTAAAATCATCCAACCGGATGGTCCAAATGTTCGCCACTCTATCTAACTAAGCCAAAACATTAACCTACAATCATCCACAACCGATAAATGCATACACAGTTGGAGTAGAGTGATATACCTCTGGATCTCAATATGCACTAGTAAATGAACGCCAAAGATTCCAACACCATACAGAGGATATGCACTTTATATACCTGCATGTAGTGTCTGAGAAACAACAGTAACACATTATAATTGTACGATAAATGTAATCCAACAAATTAGAAGCGATAACATTTACAATGGTCTTACGATCTAGTTGCAGCTCACACAATGTGAACAAAAATATACCTTGCATAGGTAAATTTTAAGAAATGCATTAAGAAGGCTACAGAGAAGTAGATGGGGACTATACACGTCCCAAACCACTGGCTAGGACAAGCATAGCTAACGTCGTCATTTATCACTCATTTCAAATGCCACCACCTGATTGTAGCATGCAGATAAAAATTATAAATAAAACAAGATGAGTACCGAGCACACGCAAGACTTACACCAGAGCAGTGATAGATGCATGTGGTACCAACATGGGTTATTTGTGGATTAATTATTTGAGAACAAAGCCATTTTTGTACAAACTGAAGGAAATATGCCCTAGGCAATAATAAAGTTGTTATTTATATTTCCTCATATCATGATAAATGTTTATTATTCATGCTAGAATTTTATTAACCGGAAACTTGATACATGTGTGGATACATAGACAAACAGAGTGTCCCTAGTATGCCTCTACTTGACTAGCTCGTTAATCAAAGATGGTTAAGTTTCCTGACCATAGACATGTGTTGTCATTTGATGAACGGGATCACATCATTTGAGAATGATGTGATGGATAAGACCCATCCGTTAGCTTAGCATTATGATCGTTTAGTTTTATTGCTATTGCTTTTTTCATGACTTATACACATTCCTCTGACTATGAAATTATGCAACTCCCGGATACCGGAGGAACACCTTGTGTGCTATCAAACGTCACAACGTAACTGGGTGATTATAAAGATGATCTACAGGTGTCTCCGAAGGTGTTTGTTGGGTTGGCATAGATCGAGATTAGGATTTGTCACTCCGTGTATCAGAGAGGTATCTCTGGGCCCTCTCGGTAATGCACATCACTATAAGCCTTGCAAGCAATGTGACTAATGAGTTAGTTGCGGGATGATAAATTACAGAACGAGTAAAGAGACTTGCTGGTAACGAGATTGAACTAGTTATGATGATACCAATGATTGAATCTCGGGCAAGTAACATACCGATGACAAAGGGAATGACGTATGTTGTTATGCGGTTTGACCGTTAAGGATCTTCGTAGAATGTGTAGGAACCAATATGAGAATCCAAGTTCCGCTATTGGTTATTGACCGGAGATGTGTCTCGGTCATGTCTACATAGTTCTCGAACCTAGAGGGTCCGCACGCTTAACGTTCGATGACGATTTGTATTATGAGTTATGTGTTTTGGTGACCAAAGTTTGTTCGGAGTCCCGGATGAGATCATGGACATGACGAGGAGTCTCTAAATGGTCGAGAGGTAAATATTCATATATTGGAAGGTTATATACGGACACCGGAATGGTTCCAAAGAGGTTCGGGGATTTATCGGACTACCGGGAGGCTATCGGAACCCCCCGGGAAAGTTAATGGGCCTAATGGGAGGTGGCGCCCCCCCTTGCCAATCCGAATTGGATAAGGGGTGGGAGCGCCCCCCTTTCCTTCTCCATCTCCCCTCTTTCCCCTTTCCCCCTCTCCGTTGGAAGGAAGGGGGGTGAATGCTACTAGGAGTGGAGTCCTAGTAGGACCCCCCCTTGGCGCGCCCCTCCTAGGCTGGCCACCTCCTCCCCTCTCCTTTGTATACGGGGGTAGGGGGCACCTCAAAGGGACAACAATTGTTATCTTAGCCGTGTGCGGTGCCCCCTCCACAGTTTACTCCTCCGGTCATAGTGTCGTAGTGCTTAGGCGAAGCCCTGCGCGGATCACATCACCATCACCGTCACCACGCCGCCGTGCTATCGGAACTCTCCCTCGACCCTCTACTGGATCAAGAGTTCGAGGGACGTCATCGAGCTGAACATGTGCTGAACACGGAGGTGTCGTACGTTCGGTACTTGGATCGGTTGGCTCATGAAGACGTTCGACTACATGAACCGCGTTAACCTAACGCTTTCGCTTTCGGTTTACGAGAGTCGATGGACACACTCTCCCCCTCTCGTTGCTATGCATCTCCTAGATAGATCTTGCGTGATCGTAGGAATTTTTTTGAAATTGCATGCTATGTTCCCCAACAGTAGCATCCGAGCCAGGTCTATGCGTAGATGATATGCACGAGTAGAACACAAAGAGTTGTGGGCGATAATAGTCATAGTGCTTACCACCAACGTCTTACTTTGATTCGGAGGTATTGTTGGATGAAGCGGTGCGGACCAACATTACATGACCATGTTCATGAGACCAGTTCTACCGACGTGCTTTGCACACGGGTGGCTGGTGTAACGCCCGGATAATTAAGCTACAGTAAAACTTCGCTAATGATGCCACGTCATCCCGTTTATTGTTGGTATTCGCGTGTTAGTTCAAAACACTCTAAATTCAAAATTTTAATTTAGCAAACAGTCAAAGTTTTCAAAACATTAAAACAAAGATGTTCGGTGTGTCAAATATTGCTATGGTAATTATAGTGAAGAAGACATAATTTTACAAAGTGCCTAAGTGCTTTAAACTAAATAAAACAGAAAAGAGAAATAAATAAAAGAAAATAAAAAGTACTAAACAAAAATAAAAGAAAGAAAAAAGGGCTCCCCCGCCAACTGGGCCAAATGACCCAGCTGGCCACCAGGCCGGCCCAACCATGTGGCCTATATGGCCCTTCCTCCCCCGTGACCTAAACAACCCACCACTCTCCCCCCACGTTGTTCCCCTCCTTCCCCCCGATCCAGATCGGATCGGGGCTCGCACGCGCGTGCCTCGGAGCCTGACGACCCCGCCGCCTGGATCGACGCCGCCTCGACCTCGTCTCGTCCCCGACGGCCTGCCTCCCCATCGCCGTCGTCCCCGTCAACCACCTCGACCCCCGCTGCCCGGACCCCTACAGCCCCCGGTGAGGCCTCGGGCCTCCCCCCTGTCCTTCCCCCATTCTGCTCGCCGTCGACCGCGCCGTCCACGCCCGCACGCCGCTACGCCCGTCCGCGGCCCCTCGCGCCACCTGCGCGCGCCGCCCTACTCTCCCGCGTCGCTGGCCCTGCGCCTGTTCGAGCCGCCCGTCGACGCGCGGGCTCACCACCGCAGTCGCCGCTGCGCCCCGAGTCCTCCTCGCCTTGCCCCCGATTCTTCTCCTTTTGCCCCTCCCTGCCTCGCCTTGGCGCTCGCCTCGGCACCGCTCTGTTAGCCCCGTGCCCCACAACGCCACCACCGAGTCGTGGCCGCGGCCACTGCCGCCGGCGCCGGAGCCCCGCGCCCGCTCGCCGTGCCGCCCGCTCGCCGTGCCGGCCTCATCCTGCATGGCTGCCCCACTCTGGCGCTCGTCCCCGCGCCCTTCCCCCTCCGGCCGCCTTGGCCCGCAGCTGCCTGGCCGCCCGCGCCGCCGCTCACTGCGGCCGGCCTCCGGCCTCGTGCCGCCCGGCCCCGGTCTGTGGCATCGCTGCCGCCGTCGCTCAGGTCCGCCCCGGCGGCACCCAGCGTCCCTCAGGCATGCGCCCGTTCGGGCGACAACCATCGCCCAGCACCCAAAACCCGTTAAGGCCCCCTGTGCCTATGACAGGGGGCCCCCACGACCAGCACGGTTTAAAATAATAATAATAATAATTAAAAATAATTAAAAATAACAATAACTACTAAAAGCTTTAATTAATTAATTAACTAATTACTTAATTAACTTAATTAATTCTGTTTAGAATAACCTAAACACTAATTAACTTAATTAACTGTTAATTATCTAAATAGAGTATGACAAGTGGGTCCCACACGTCAGTTTGACCAGTCAACCCCCTGTTGACTGCTTACATTATGCTGACGTCAGCAAACACTATTTTGGACAATGTTGAATTAAAATAATTAGATAAATCCTAAAAATGATTTAAATATTTTAAAATTAATATAAAATAAACCGTAGCTCGGATGAAAAAACTTTGTACATGAAAGTTTCTCAGGACGACGAGATGAATCCGGATACGCAGCCCGTTCGTCCGCCACACATCCCTAGCATAGCAAACACGCAACTTTCCCCCTCCGGTACCTCTGCCCGAAAACGCGAAACACCGGGGATACTTTCCCGGATGTTTCCCCCCTTTCACCAGTACCACCTCTTACCGCGTTAGGGCACCCCTACATCACGCTTTGTCATGTCCTGCATCGTCATGCATCTGTTTGCTTAATATTTATTATTTCTTCCCCCTCTTCTCTCGCTAGACACCGAGACCGACGCCGCTGCTACCCAGTACGACTACGGTGTTGACGACCCCTCTCTCTTGACAGAGCAACCAGGCAAGCCCCCCCTTTGATCACCAGATATCGCCTACTCTTCTCTCTACTTGCTTGCATTAGAGTAGTGTAGCATGTTACTGCTTTCCGTAAATCCTATATTGATGCATAGCCTATCATTGTTGTTACAGTTATTGATACCTTACCTGCAATCCTAAATGCTTAGTATAGGATGCTAGTTTATCATCAGTGGCCCTACATTCTTGTCTGTTTGCCATGCTATACTATCGGGCCGTGATCACTCGGGAGGTGATCACGGGCATATACTTATATACATATTATATGATACTTGTGGTGACTAAAGTCGGGTCGGCTCGTAGAGTACCCGCGAGTGATTCACGGATTGGGGCCTGAAAGGACCTTTGTCCCGACGGCCCTATGGGTGGATCTTTGTGGCGGAGCGACGTGGGCAGGTTGAGACCACCTAGGAGAGAGGTGGGCCTGGCCCTGGTCGGCTTCCGTGGTTATTTCAAAATAACACGCTTAACGAGATCTGGGTATTTGATCTGAGTCTGGCCACTGGCCTACGCAGTAACCAACTACGTGGGAACAGTTATGGGCACTCGACGTCGTGGTATCGGCCGAAGCTTTCGTGACGTCAGCGACTGAGTGGCGCGCACCGGGTTGGACCGCGTAACGCAACTTCCTTTGTAATTGAGGTTGCTAGGTCTGCTCACCGGCCGTGTACGCAACGTTCAGGTGTGCAATGGGCGATGGGCCCAGACCCCTGCGCGCATAGGATTTAGACCGGCGTGCTGACCTCTTTGTTGTGCCTAGGTAGGGCTGCGATGTGTTGATCTTCCGAGGCCGGGCATGACCCAGAAAAGTGTGTCCGGACAAAGGGGATCGAGCGTGTTGGGAAATGTGGTGCACCCCTGCAGGGAAGTTAATCTATTCGAATAGCCATGATCTTCGGTAACATGACGACTTGGAGTTGTACCTTGACCTTATGACAACTAGAACCGGATACTTAATAAAACACACCCTTCCAAGTGCCAGATACAACCCGGTGGCCGCTCTCTAACAGGGCGACGAGGAGAGGATCGCCGGGTAGGATTATGCTACACGATGCTACTTGGTGGACTTACCTTCTGCTCTCTTCTACATGCTGCAAGATGGAGGTGGCCAGAAGCGTAGTCTTCGATAGGACTAGCTATCCCCCTCTTATTCCGGCATTCTACAGTTCAGTCCACATATTATAGCCTTATTCCATTTGATACCAATTCATACATATGTAGTGTAGCTCCTTGCTTGCGATTACTTTGGATGAGTACTCACGGTTGCCTTGCTCCCTCTTTTCCCCCTTTCTATACCCGATCTCTGCGACCAGACGCTGGAGTCCAGGAGCCAGACGTCACCCTCGACGATGACTCCTACTACACTGGGGGTGCCTACTACTACGTGCAGCCCGCTGTCGACGACCAGGAGTAGTCTAGGAGGATCCCAGGCAGGAGGCCTACGCCTCTTTCGATCTGTATCCCAGTTTGTGCTAGCCTTCTTAAGGCAAACTTGTTTAACTTATGTTTGTACTCAGATATTGTTGCTTCCGCTGACTCGTCTATGATCGAGCTCTTGTATTCGAGCCCTCGAGGCCCCTGGCTTGTAATATGATGCTTGTATGACTCATTTTTATTTGTAGAGTTGTGTTGTGATATCTTCCCGTGAGTCCCTCATCTTGATCGTACATGTTTGCATGTATGATTAGTGTACGATTGAATCAGGGGTGTCACAGCCGGCGGGTGTCTGTTTCTCCAACTTTAGTTGAACCGAGTTTGACTATGGTCGGTCCTTCTTGAAGGTTAAAACAGCACACTTGACAAAAAATCGTTGTGGTTTTGATGCGTAGGTAAGAACGGTTCTTGCTAGAAGCCCGTAGCAGCCACCTAAAACTTGCAACAATAAAGTAGAGGACGTCTAACTTGTTTTTTCAGGGCATGTTGTGATGTGATATGGTCAAGATGTGATGAGATATAAATTGATGTATGAGATGATCATGTTTTGTAAAAGTTATCAGCAACTGGCAGAAGCCTTATGGTTGTCGCTTTATTGTATGAAATGCAATCGCCATGTAATTGCTTTACTTTATCACTAAGCGGTAGTGATAGTCGTAGAAGCAATAGTTGGCGAGACGATAACGACGCTACGATGGAGATCAAGGTGTCAAGCCGGTGACGATGGAGATCATGACGGTGCTTTGGAGATGGAGATCAAATGCACAAGATGATGATGGCCATATCATGTCACATATTTTGATTGCATGTGATGTTTATATTTTATGCATATTATTTTTCTTAGTACGGTGGGAGCATTATAAGATGATCCTCACTAAATTTCAAGGTATAAGTGTTCTCCCTGAGTATGCACCGTTGCTACAGTTCGTCGTGCCGAGATACCACGTGATGATCGGGTGTGATAAGCTCTACATTCACATGCAACGGGTGCAAGCCAGTTTTGCACATGTAGAATACTCGGGTTAAACTTGACGAGCCTAGCATATGCAGATATGGCCTCGGAACACTGAGACCGAAAGGTCGAACGTGAATCATATAGTAGATATGATCAACATAGTGATGTTCACCATTGAAAACTACTCCATCTCACGTGATGATCGGGCATGGTTTAGTTCATATGGATCACGTGATCATTTAGATGACTAGAGGGATGTCTATCTAAGTGGGAGTTCTTAAGTAATATGATTAATTGAACTTTAATTTATCATGAACTAAGTCTTGGTAGTTTTTGCATATCTATGTTGTTGTAGATCAATGGCCCGTGCTACCGTTCCCTTGAATTTTAATGCGTTTCTAGAGAAAGCTAAGTTGAAAGATGATGGTAGCAACAACACGGACTGGGTCCATAACTTGAGGATTATCATCATTGCTGCACAGAAGAATTACGTCCTGGAAGCACCGCTAGGTGCAAGACCCGCTGCAGGAGCAACTCCGGACGTTATGAACGTCTGGCAGAGCAAAGCTGATGACTAATCGATAGTTCAATGTGCCATGCTTTACGGCTTAGAATCGGGACTTCAAAGACGTTTTGAACGTCATGGAGCATATGAGATGTTCCAGGAGTTGAAGTAGATATTTCAAGCAAATGCCCGAGTTGAGAGATATGAAGTCTCCAATAAGGTCTATAGCTGCAAGATGGAGGAGAATAGTTCCGTCAGTGAACACATACTCAGAATGTCTGGGTACCATAACCACTTGACTCAGCTGGGAGTTAATCTTCCTGATGATAGTGTCATTGACAGAGTTCTTCAATCACTGCCACCAAGCTATAAAGGCTTTGTGATAAACTATAATATGCAAGGGATGGAAAAGACAATTCCGAGCTCTTCGCAATGCTAAAGGCTGCGGAGGTAGAAATCAAGAAGGAGCATCAAGTGTTGATGGTTAACAAGAACACTAGTTTCAAGAAAAAAGGCAAAGGGAAGAAGGGGAACTTCAAGAAGAATAGCAAGCAAGTTGCTGCTCAAGGGAAGAAGCCCAAGTCTGGACCTAAGCCTGAAACTGAGTGCTTCTACGGCAAAGGAACTGGTCACTGGAAGCGGAACTGCCCCAAGTATTTGGCGGATAAGAAGGATGGCAAAGTGAAAGGTATGTTTTTTTGACTCGAAAGTGAAAGGTATGTTTGATATACATGTTATTGATGTGTACCTTACTAATGCTCGTAGTAGCGCCTGGGTATTTGATACTGGTTCTATTGCTCATATTTGCAACTCGAAACAGGGTCTATGAATTAAACGAAGATTGGCTAAGGACGAGGTGACGATGCGCGTCGGAAATGGTTCCAAGGTTGATGTGATCGCCGTCGGCATGCTACCTCTACATCTACCGTCGAGATTAGTTTTAGACCTGAATAATTGTTATCTGGTGCCAGCGTTGAGCATGAACATTATATCTGGATCTTGTTTAATGTGAGACGGTTATTCATTTAAATCAGAGAATAATGGTTGTTCTAGTTACATGAGTAATATCTTTTATGGTCATGCACCCTTGATGAGTGGTCTTTTTTTGTTGAATCTCGATTATAGTGATACACATATTCATAATATTGAAGCCAAAAGATGCAAGGTTAATAATGATAGTGCAACTTATTTGTGGCACTGCCGTTTATGTCATATTGGTGTAAAGCACATGAAGAAACTCTATGTTGATGGACTTTTGGAATAACTTGATTCTGAATCACTTGATGCTTGCGAACCATGCCTCATGGGCAAGATGACAAAGACTCCGTTCTCCGGAACAATGGAGCGAGCCACAGACTTATTGGAAATAATACATACTAATGTATGCGGTCTGATGTGTGTTGAGGCTCGCGGCGGGTATCGTTATTTTCTGACCTTCACAGATGATTTGAGCAGATATGGGTATATCTACTTAATGAAACATAAGTGTGAAACATTTGAAAAGTTCTAAGAATTTCAGAGTGAAGTGGAAAATCATCGTAACAAGAAAATAAAGTTTCTACGATCTGTTCGTGGAGGTGAATATTTGAGTTACGAGTTTGGTCTTCATTTGGAACAATGTGGAATAGTTTTGCAACTCACGCCACCTGGAACACCAGAGCGTAATGGTGTGTCTGAATGCCGTAACCGTACTTTATTATATATGGTGCGATCTATGATGTCTCTTACCTATTTACCGCTATCGTTTTGGGGTTATGCTTTAGAGACGACTGCATTCACATTAAATAGGGCACCATCTAAATCTGTTGAGATGACATCATATGAATTGTGGTTTAGCAAGAAACCTAAGCTGTCATTTCTTAAAGTTTGGGGCTGCGATGCTTATGTGAAAAAGCTTCAACTTGATAAGCTCGAACCCAAGTCGGAGAAATGTGTCTTCATAGGATACCCAAAGGAAACTGTTGGGTACACCTTCTATCACAGATCCGAATGCAAGATATTCGTTGCTAAGAATGGATCCTTTCTAGAGAAGGAGTTTCTCTCGAAAGAAGTGAGTGGGAGGAAAGTAGAACTTGATGAGGTAATTGTACCTTCTCCCGAAGTGGAAAGTAGTTCATCACAGAAATCAGTTCCAGTGATTCCTACACCAATTAGTGAGGAAGTTAATGATGATGATCATGAAACTTCAGATCGAGTTACTACCGAACCTCGTAGGTCAAGAAGAGTACGGTTCGCACCAGAGTGGTACGGTAATCCTGTTTCGGAAGTCATGTTACTAGACCATGACGAACCTACGAACTATGAGGAAGCGATGATGAGCCCAGATTCCGTGAAATGGCTTGAGGCCGTGAAATCTGAGATGGGATCCATGTATGATAACAAAGTATGGACTTTGATTGACTTTCCCAATGATCAGCGAGCCATTGAGAATAAATGGATCTTCAAGAGGAAGACAGACGATGATAGTAGTGCTACTATCTACAAAGCTTGAATTGTCGCAAAAGGTTTTCAACAAGTTCAAGGTGTTGACTACGATGAGATTTTCTCACTCATATCGATGCTTAAAGTCTGTCTGAATCATGTTAGCAATTGCCGCATTTTATGAAATCTGGAAAATGGATGTCACAACTATATTCCTTAATGGATTTATTAAAGAAGAGTTGTATATGATGCAACCAGAAGGTTTTCTCAATCCTATAGGTGCTAGCAAAGTGTGCAAGCTCTAGCGATCCATCTATGGACTGGTGCAAGCATCTCAGAGTTGGAATATACGCTTTGATGAGTTGATCAACGCATATAGTTTTGTACAGACTTGCAGTGAAGCCTGTATTTACAAGGAAGTGAGTGGGAGCACTACAACCTTTCTGATAGGTATATGTGAATGACATATTGTTGATCAGAAATGATGTAGAACTTTCTGGAAATCATAAAGGAGTGTTTGAAAGGAGTTTTTTCAAAGAAAGACCTCGGTGAAGCTACTTACATATTGGGCATCAAGATCTATGAAGATAGATCAAGACGCTTGATAAGACTTTTGATGAGTACATACCTTGATAAGATTTTTAAGGAGTTCAAAATGGATCAGTCAAAGAAGGAGTTCTTGCCTGAGTTGTAAGGTATGAAGTTGAGTAAGACTCAAAACCCGACCGTGGCAGAAGATAGAGAAAGAATGAAAGTCATTCCCTATGCCTCAGCCATAGGTTCTATAAAGTATGCATGCTGTACATCAGACCTGTTGTGTACCTTGCCATGAGTTTGGCAAAGGGGTACAATAGTGATCCAGGAGTAGATCACTAGATAGCGGTCAAAATTATCCTTAGAGGACTAAGGAAATATTTCTCGGTTATGGAGGTTATAAAGAGTTCATCATAAAGAGTTACGTCGATGCAGGCTTTAACACTGATCTGGATGACTCTGAGTCTCATTCTAGATACATATTAAAAGTGGGAGCAATTAGGTAGAGTAGCTCCATGCAGAGCATTGTGGACATAGAACTTTGCAAAATACATACGAATCTGAATGTGGCAGACCAGTTGACTAAACTTCTCTCACAAGCAAAACATGATCACACCTTAGTACTCTTTGGGTGTTAATCACATGGTGATGTGAACTAGATTATTGACTCTAGTAAACCCTTTGGGTGTTGGTCACATGATGATGTGAACTATTGGTGTTGAATCACATGGCGGTGTGAACTATATTATTGACTCTAGTGCAAGTGGGAGACTGAAGTAAATATGCCCTAGAGGCAATAATAAAGCTGTTATTTATATTTCCTTATATCATGATAAATGTTTATTATTCATGCTAGAATTTTATTAACCGGAAACTTGATACATGTGTGGATACATAGACAAACAAAGTGTCCCTAGTATGCCTCTACTTGACTAGCTCGTTAATCAAAGATGGTTAAGTTTCCTGACCATAGACATGTGTTGCCATTTGATGAACGGGATCACATTATTAGAGAATGATGTGATGGAAAAGACCGATCCATTAGCTTAGCGTTATGATCGTTTAGTTTTATTGCTATTGCTTTCTTCACGACTTATACATATTCCTCTGACTATCAGATTATGCAACTCCCGAATACCGGAGGAACACCTTGTGTTGTATCAAACGTCACAACATAACTGGGTGATTATAAAGATGCTCTACATGTGTCTCCGAAGGTGTTTGTTGGGTTGGCATAGATCGAGATTAGGATATGTCACTCCGTGCATCAGAGAGGTATCTCTGGGCCCACTCGGTAATGCACATCCCTATAAGCCTTGCAAACAATGTGACTAATGAGTTAGTTGCGGGATGATACATTATAGAACGAGTAAAGAGACTTGCCGGTAACGAGATTGAACTAGGTATGATGATACCGACGATTGAATCTCGGGCAAGTAACATACCGATGACAAAGGGAATGACGTATGTTGTTATGCAGTTTGACCGTTAAGGATGTTCGTAGAATGTGTAGGAACCAATATGAGAATCCAAGTTCCGCTATTGGTTATTGACCGTAGATGTGTCTCGGTCATGTCTACATAGTTCTTGAACCCGTAGGGTCTGCACGCTTAATGTTCGATGATGATTTGTATTATGAGTTATGTGTTTGGGTGACCGAAGTTTGTTTAGAGTCCCGGATGAGATCACGGACATGACGAGGAGTCTCGAAATCGTCGAGAGGTAAAGATTCATATATTGGAAGGTTATATACAGACACCGGAATGGTTCCGAAGAGGTTTGGGGATTTATCGGAGTATCGGGAGGCTATCGCAACCCCCCGGGAATGGAACCCCCCGGGATAGTTAATGGGCCTAATGGGCCATAGTGGAGGAGAGGAGGCAGGCCACGGGAGGTGGCGCCCCCTAGCAATCCAAATTGGACAAGGCATGGGGGCGCGTCCCCCCTTTCCTTCTCCCTCTCCCCTCTTTCCCCTTTCCCCCTCTCCGTTGGAAGGAAGGGGGTGAATCCTACTAGGAATGGAATCCTAGTAGGACTCTCCCCCTTGATGCGGCCCTCCTAGGCCGGCCACCTCCTCCCCCTCTCCTTTATATACGGGGGCAGGGGGCACCCCAAAGGCACAACAGTTGTTCTCTTAGCCATGTGCGGTGCCCCCCTCCACAGTTTACTCCTCCGGTCATAGCGTCGTAGTGCTTAGGTGAAGCCCTGCGTGGA
This sequence comes from Triticum urartu, assembly GCF_003073215.2. Lineage (NCBI taxonomy): Eukaryota > Viridiplantae > Streptophyta > Magnoliopsida > Poales > Poaceae > Triticum > Triticum urartu. Next base: position 583,931,947 of record NC_053025.1, read on the forward strand.
TCACATCACCGTCACCGTCACCATGCTGTCGTACCGTCGTAGCTCTCCCTTGACCCTCTACTGGATCAAGAGTTCGAGGGACATCATCGAGCTGAACGTGTTCTGAACACGGAAGTGCCGTACGTTCGGTACTTGGATCGGTTGGATCGTGAAGACGTTCGACTACATCAACCGTGTTAACCTAACGCTTCTGCTTTCGGTCTACGAGGGTACGTGGACACACTCTCGCCCTCTTGTTGATATGAATCTCCTAGATAGATCTTGCGTGATCGTAGGAAATTTTTAGAAATTGCATGCTACGTTCCCCAACACAAACTATGCTTTTTAAGTAAAAGTGGAACAACTACTGAGCATTTTGTATCTAGATGAGATAGCTTTTCTTTGAGTACCATCTAAACTTAACTCACCACACCCATAAACTACCATGAATACTCCCTCGACTCAGCCATGACGAAGCAATCCATGGCACTCTGTCAGAGCTAAATCTCACACTTATGTTGCTAGTTTTCAGGCAACCATTGAAGTTGTCTAGTCCAGGCATAAATCACCAAGGAGTCACATAACTGTGAACACGGTTATTCATGTAGATTTAACCCTTCAATGGTGTAGTCCTTTTCCCACATGCGTCGACAGTCTCTTAGCATTAGTACAAATAGCGCACTTCACATTATGCGACGGGAGAAGGTGAGTCACTATGACTCTTACCTTACAATCGACTCTAGTCCAGGGAGTCGGCCAACTGAATTTAATCCATAATCATGAATTTGGCTGAATCTATGATATAAACCCAGGTGTTGTATGGACAACCTAAGCCCTCTTGAAAGATGTTTCACCCAGTTAGCAGATGTGATGCATCCCTATATTATGCAATCAAACCATCTTATCATTCTTTTCCATGTGTATGTCATGAAATCCCAAACCAGGTGCGACTTCTGGACCAATTTGACCCAAGTTAGTAGGTCGAGGGTTGTCCTTCATGAGGACACGTGTGGTAGTACGCTCATTTTTGGTTCAAAGATATGAGAACTTGGGTCCTAAGAGCGGCATAAATAAGACAAACCATCATGTCTCCAACATGGCCCCTCATATTGACCTTTAAGCATGTTTATCTTGATTAATCCCAGTGATTTTAATCACGTCTCACTACTCATGTCCACTACAAATTGTGATTCATAAAACCCATTCGATGAATCACAATATGACCTCTAACAAGCATGACTAAGCATATCACAATATGGAAGACTGTGAAGTGGTAAATATAAAGCAACTCCTAATCATACTAGCTAGGATTGTAAAAACAATACATAAAGGATTACAATGATTAGGTTATGCAAACGAATAGGCTAAACAACGACCTATCGATATATTATTAGCTAAACTGAATGCAGTTATAGTGGAGGAGACACAAATGTAAGTTTTTAAAGTATTGGTATTCAACATGATCAAAGTGGGTTTGCTTTCCTATTATCGATGATTTGCCACTACCCAGTTCTTGCATGCTAGTCATCTCCGAATCCTATCGCAAAGAAGCAGAAACACTAGAAATAGCAAGACATGACATTTTACCACTATGACAAAGACATCAACATGATAATGATATGCAATGTATGACAATACTTTGAAAATGACCTAAAAGGCAAAAGGTTCTTTGAAAATGACCTAATACAACAATTAACATGTCAATTGAAGTTGAAATTCACTACTGACAGCATTTCCAACAACTCCAATAATTATTAAAAGGGCATTAACGATGTTTAACCTAAAAAGATAGTCCAGTTTCTTTGCCATAAATAAAAATGGCATGAACATATAAGTGATATTTTTCTAAACATTTTGATATATTATACATATTTTTTGTGTCGTGGCGAAATAGTTATGAAGTCTCCAGTTTAAATGTTGTTCCAGAATTTCTTGAAATAATTTCTGATTTTAAAATAACCTAAATTTTTCTCACACACTGTGTACATACCACATATAATGATAGGCTGGGGCCAGATGTCAAAGCTTGCAAGCCATCTGGAGCTGGTCAAACTGGACTTTGTAGGCCCACATGTCATTCTCTCCTTATTGTTCTAATAGTTTTCTTTAGTAAAGGGACTAACGGGCCAGACTCTCACCAATAGGGAAGGGTTAGGGCTAACCACCCCACACCCAGGCCCGCGTGTTAGTAGCACTGCTGATGTCTGAACGCTAGTGACCAAATGGCACATCGGTGATGGTTCGGGAGTGCGTGGGAGCGGCGAAGATGGTGCTACACGAGACGCGTGAGAGAGCTGAGGTTATGATACGTTTGCATAGCTTTTACCATCAAAACTTGCTTGGGTGAATAAAACTAATCAGGACTAATTTTGTTTTCAGCAGACTTTCTATGGTGTTATCTATTGATGTGAAGATCTGATGGTAAAACATAAAATGAAAATAGCATGAGTATATGTGCCTCACAAGGACCCATAGGAACCTGGGGATTAGCCATGGGGTGCCTAGGGCCTCCAAACGCAAACCCTAGGTGTTGAGAGCCCTAGGGCACCTACATAGGGGCATATGGGCCCACCTAGCCTTTGTTCTCTCTCTCTCTCTCTCGCACATGGCTATATATTGATTCTGAGACACCCTCGTATTTATCGACGATTGTTTCCCTAGGCGGAAGTGCCTCCACCATTGTTGTTCATCCCAGAGAACTGTTGGGCCACTTTACCTTTGGGAAAATCTTCAGTTGGCGTTAATAGAAGCGAAGGCGACGTGTGGTACAAGTGTGCCTACTTATACCAATGGTCATACCAGGTCCATCCCTTCCCCTCATATACAGAAACAATTTTCACTACTGTGGCGGGAGGAGAGGACACACAGAATATACACAACCATTGCCGAGACAGAGGAAGAGAGATCAGGAGGAGAATTGCTTCACTTAGATCCGTTACGACACCCTCTACAACATGGTCCTCCATTCCATCATCGACAACATTACCATTAGAAAGAAATTCTGACTGTAAGGCTAAGGTTTGTAAAATCTGTTTGTGCTTTGATCCAATGATTAAGATTGGTTCAGTCATTCTGTTGGGGAATGTAGCATGCAATTTCAAAAAAAATTCATACGCTCACGCAAGATCTATCTAGGAGATGCATAGCAACGAGAGGGGAGAGTGTGTCCACGTATCCTCGTAGACCGAAAGCGTAACGAGGAGGGCTTGGGGTATGCTTTTGCTCGGTTGTTGTTGACGAGTGCTTCTTATTGGCGCCTACTTCGCCGGTTAGGAGAACTGGCACTCACGCACCTCCGCTCTTGGGCCGGCCCAAGTAAAAAGTTGTGAATGTTGTTAGAAGAACTCGCTCGCTCAAAAAAGGGCATGTTTCGGTCGGTTTTTTTTATTTCCTTGGTTCACTCGGTTTCCAGATGACCAACCGCTGTTTACCGTTGATGAGGACCCATGTTGACTATTGACTTTTCAAAAAAGTTCAAAAAATAAAACTAAAAAAGTTCAAGAATTTGAAAAAACGTTAATGCAATAAAAAATTCACAAAAAAGAAAAAGTTCATAATTTCGAAAAAAATCATGAATCTAAAACAAGTTTGTGAATTTGAAACAGTAATTGATGAATCTGAAAAAGTTTTGTAATTTGGAAATTTTCAAAGAAAACTGATAAAAAGTTCATGAAATTGGAAAAAAAACTTCATGGATTTGAACAAAACAATGTTCATGAATTTGAACAAATTTCATCAATTTCGAAACAAAAAAATATGGATTTGAGAAAAGTTCACGTGTTTGATGGAAAAGGTTCACGAATTTAAGGTAAAAAGTTCAAAAAAATTGATTTTTTAGTGAATTTGACTAAAAGTTCTCAAAAAAGTCATGAATTTGAGAAGTTCGTGTATTTTAGAAGGAAATAAAAATAAAAATACAAAGAAAATGAAGAGAAAAAAGAATATACAAAAAGAATGCAAAATCAGGAAAGCTAGAAGAATATGTAAAACAATAGAAAAACAGGCAGGAATGCTAGCGTTTTCTTGAGGTCCTATACGAGAATCTGCACAAGAGTGGCGTCAAGATACCGGAGTCTGCAAAAGCGAGTGGCGTCAAGATAAGCTAGCGTTTTCTTGAGGGAAATATCTAGTTAACTCTACATTCCGTAACCAAACAACTTTAGGTCTTGTTGGCGCATCATAACAACATATAACAATAGGGTCTGTCTATATCTCATGTAGATGTGAGATATTATATCACATCTAAGATGATTCGTGGTCCTTTTGTCGACAAATTTCTTTGCTTGTTTTGTTTTTTCCTTCTTTAATTATCCAGCTCGCCCGCTATTTCACTTTTTTTGTCTCGGTTCCTGCAAAAAAGACACAAAATGTAGCGGGCATAATGGAAGAATCAAACTGCCAACATCAGACAGCAAAGCACGCTCTTGTAGCCACTAGAACTAACGACTATTGTTGGCTTAAGGTAAACATGAATAGTTAATAACTCAATGTAGCGTCAGATCTGGAAACCTTTTTTGAACATTTATTGAAAATTTGTGAATACATTTGAAAATTCTAAATATTTTTTGAAAATGCATAGAATTTTTGGAACTCCGAACATTTTTTGAAAAGTGTGAACAAATACTTGTAATTCTGAACATTTTTTGAAATATGAACAATTTTTGAAAAAACAAATTTTTTTGTGAAAACCTGAACACTTTAGCAAAACCACATTTTTCTGAAAATGGGGACATTTTTTAAAATTCCCGAATGTTTTTTGCAAACCTGAAATTTAAATGGAAACATGTTTCGACATTAAACATTTCTTATATACAAACCAAACTTTTTAGCGTAGGATGAACTACTTTTAATATACGATAAACATTTACTTTAACAAACTAAACTTTTTAGTGTATAGTGAACCTTTTTAACTTTTTAGTGCGTATTTGTATGCGTTGATTGTCGTGTAGCCTTTTATACCTTGGCCTTGCATATATGCACGTACTAGTATCTACCTTGACATGCACGTGTATCCTACAAATAACAAAAAAACTCTACATTCCAAAAATGAATTATAGGGCTTAGTCACGTAAGAGACAAAAAATCAGCCTATTTTGTGAGTTGACGATGGACTTGCAACTGGGTTGAAAAAAAAACACAAGCCCAGTTGCGAGTACATGATGGACATGCAACAGGGAAAAGAACAAACAACGGGCTCAGTTGCGAGTTGATGATGGACTTGTAACCGGGAAAAGAACAAACTACGGGCGCAGTTGTGAGTCGAGGGTGGACTTGCAACTGAAACAAAACAAAGTCGTCCCCCCCCCCCCCCCCCCCCCCCCGAGTTGCGAATCGAGAGTGGGATTGCAACTGGGACAAAAAAGACCAGGGCTTAGTTGTGAGTCAAGGATGGACTTGCAACGGAAGAAAAAATGTCGCACCCCAGTTGTGAGTCGATTGTGGACTTGATTCTTGGAGAAAATATTTGTGCTCCAACTACGAGTCGAGGGTGGACTTGCACGTGGGACAAAAAAAAGGTCGGGCCCTAATTGCGAGTTGAACATGTACTTACAACTGGGATAGATAGAAGATCAGACCCTAGTTGCGAGTCGAGGACGGACTTGCAACTAGGACAAAAAAAAGGTCAGGCCCAGTTGCGAGTTGAGCGTGGACTTGTATCTGGGACAAAAAAAGTTTGTCCCATTGCGGGTCGAGGTTGGACTTGCAACTAGGAAAAAAGAGGTTGGTTCATAGTTGCGAGTCGAGGATGGACTTACATCTTGGACAAAAAAGGTTTGGTCCAATTGCGAGTGGAGGTTAGACTATCAACTCGGACAAAAAAAGTGAGCGTGTGGTGGACTTGCAACTGGGACAAAAAAAGTTGTGCCCTAGTTGTGAGTCGAGGGCAGACTTGCAATTGGGACTAAACAATATCAAGTTGTAGTTGCGAGTCAATGGTGGACTTACAACTAAGACAAATGAATGGATCGATATGGTTGACTAGAGGGGGGGTGAATAGGCAACTAACAATTTTTAGCTTTTCTTTAACAATTTAAACTTTGCATCAAAGTAGGTTGTCTAGATATGCAACTAGGTGAGCAACCTATATGATGCAATAAGGATAGGAACACAAACAAGCAAGTGATATGAAACAAATAAGCTTGCACAAGTAAAGGCACGAGATAACCAAGAGTGGAGACGGTGGAGACGAGGATGTGTTGCCGAAGTTCCTTCCCTTTGAGAGGAAGTACGTCTCCGTTGGAGAGGTGTGGAGGCACAATGCTCCCCAAGAAGCCACTAGGGCCACCGTATTCTCCTCACGCCCTCACACAATGCAAGATGCCGTGATTCCACTATTGGTGCCCTTGGAGGCGGCGACCGAACATTTACAAACAAGGCTGGGGCAATCTCCACAACTCAATTGGAGGCTCCCAACGACACCACGAACCTTCACCACAATGGACTATAACTTCGCGGTGACCTCAACCGTCTAGGATGCTCAAACACCCAAGAGTAACAAGATCTGCAAGGGATTAGTGGGGGGAAACAAATTTCTCTTGGTGGAAGTGTGGATCGAGGCCTTCTCAACCACTCCCGAACAAATCAACAAGTTTGATTGGCTAGGGGGTGAGATCGAGCGAAAATGGAGATTAGAGCAATAATGGAGCTTAGGGTTGGAAGAGATAAGTCAACGGGGAAGAAGGGGACCCCTTATATAGTGTAGGACAAAGATCCAACCGTTACCCACCAACCAGCCCGCACCCAGCGGTACTACCGCATGGCCATGCGGTACTACTGTACTGGCCCGCGGTACTGCCGCAACCACAGCGACATCAAGGTCAGATCTGACGCGCATGAGCTGAGGGCGGTACTTCTACAAGCGCGGTACTACTGCGCGCTCCATGCGGTACTACCGCAAGGCAGAAATCCCCTAGCCAGGGGGGAGGAAACATCCGTGCCTACTTCCGCAAAGAAACGGAAGAAGCAAAAACCCGACACAGTAGTACTGCCGAGGGGCGGTACTACTGCCTGACAGCATAGCGCGGTACTACCGCGGAGCGAAAGTGGTACAACCGCGGTAGGTGCAGATGTAAAAAATTACATCCGCCCCTACTACCGCGAAGGAGCGGTACTAGCCTGGTGGGCGGCGGTAGTGCAGCTCCAGGTGAGCGATACTACCGTGGGCACCTGCGGTACTACCGCGCCACCGCACGGTACTACCGCTGATGCCTACGGTACTACCGCTTTCCTGGGAGCAGTACTACCGCGACCCAACTCAGCAGCCAGAACCAGGGAGGCGAGAAAGCGGAGGAAGCTCCAAGGGAAAAAGGAGGGGACAAGAAGGAGACGTGTACGTGATGATTCCACCCAAACCTTTCCAACGCGGACCCCCTCTTAATAGTACAGCTTTCCTACGACTCAAATCCACCAAAAAGAAAGGTAGAAAAGACGCCGTCTTCAACAGTCTTCGAGGGGCACCCAACCGTCTTGTGCCTAGAGATGAAATGTCTGGGATACTCAAGGCACACGATTAGTCCGCAAACGCGTTGTCATCAATCACCAAAACACCTTAGTTATAAATATGCCCTTACAATCTCCCCCTTTTTGGTGGATTGGTGACAATACAGGATTTGCACAAGGGAAATAATATTAAGTAACCGCAAACCCCTCCTCTCTAGAATATAGACGGGCTCCCCCTAGATGTGTGCCACCTAGATGAGTGCTTTGTACTGCACGGCACACATACTAGGATCAAAGCTCCCCCTATATTATAGAGACAAGGCATATCTATCACTAGACAAGATAGCACAAACATAAGTTAACTAAGATAGATAGAGTGCATATGTCTTACACCATATGTAGGATAGGTCTCGAAGGCACAAACCAAACAAAAGAAAACGAGGTCCAAATGACAAAGCAAACAAACACAACAAGCACAACACAACGAAATCCCTACTCTCTCTCTCCCCCTTTGGCATCGAGACGCCAAAAAGGCAGAGAGAACACCTACACACACGGGTGGCTCAGGCAGAGAAGTCGTCCCACTGCTCCTCGTGCTCCTCGTCAGACTTAGCGGCGAGGATGGTCTCCTCGATGTCTTCCTATGAACTGGTCCACTTGTATCCCTGCTTCGACATCCAGACAGCCTCAGGTGTGATGATGTCCTCAGACCCGCCAGACACATCCTCTCCAAAGAGCCTCATAACCTTCTTGTCATGGCGGCGACTCTCCTTGTCTGCCACGTGAGCCCTGTACTGTCCCTTTGCCTGCATGCAGAAGAGTCTTCATTTTGTCCTTTAACTTTTTGGCCCACGACGGCTCAGAGGAAGCTGTGGTGGACCTAGCAGCACGGTCCTCAGCAATATTCTCAGCAGCAGCCTCCTCCTCACCAGCAGCCCTCCTAGCAGAAGAGGCCTCAGCACGGGTAGTGGTGTTGGCCCAGTTGGGCTTGATGCGGATGCTGATGGACTCATGGCGAATCCAGTTTTGAGCAAGGAACTCATCACCAGGGTACATCTTCTCCCAAGTGGTGGAGAGCAGCAGAAACAGGTACAGTCCATAGATAGGTACCTTGCGAGTGAACACCGCAAACTGAAGCTCACACCACATGATGTGTGAGACATCAAGTGGCTGAGTCTGAGATGAACGTGCCTCTGCACACAGGAGCAACATGTCCACTAGATAGGCATGGACCTTGTCCTTGTCGCCAATGCGTGGGAACAGAGTGTTGCGGAAGATGCGATGCATGATATCCAGAAAGGAGTTCAACACCCAAGTTGACTTGCCATTGGGGAGCACCTTCTCAATAAGGAAAGGCTAAAGCAGGTTCTTGTTGGCAAACTCAGAGTTGGTGTGGGGGCGAACACCAACGGGGGTGTGAAGCCCGTCATCAGGAATGTGAAGCAGATCCATGAACTCTTTCCATGTAGCAGACAGCTGACGGTCGTTGGTCATCCAGGTCATCCTGCGCTCATCCCCGGGATGAAAGTACACTGAGGCAAAGAACTGACAGATAAGCTCAGGGTCATAGTCAAGGTGAAAGGAGATCACCGGCTCAATAGCAAACTGCTCCACCAAGTCCAGAGCCTCTCCAAAATAGTCACGAAACTTGTCCTTCCGCATGTGATGCATGTCAATCCACTTGACATCCACAAAGGTATTCTGCTTGCTCTTGATCACATCCAGATAGATGAGAGCCTGTTGCTTGGTCCAGAACAACTCGGTGCCCCTGAGGATGGCCCGAGGATTCACATAGGGATTGATCCTCCGGCGTTCGACATACTCAGAGACTAAAATCTCATCCATGCCCTTAGCAGGTTCCTTTTGCTTGCTGGCAGTGGTCTTGACATTGCGCTTGGGGGCATTGGAGCCCTCTGGGGCTTCATCTTGGGGATTGCGCAGACGCTTGGAGCCAGTGTCACGACTGGGATTGGAACGGCGAGAGCCACCACCTGAGACACAAAACACAAAACACCCACGACAAACAAGAGGGATCAATGCAAAGACCACAACAAAGCAAAAGAAACATGCAGAAAGCACACAAGATAATTGCCTAGAGAGAGATTTGACCCCTACGGTAGTACTGCCAAGTGCTGCGGAACTAAGATAGTAGTACCTCTCTTAGACGCGGTAGTACCGTGTAAGGTCACGGTAGTACCGGGTCTAGGAGCAGTAGTACAAGCTTAGTGCCTCAGCTAGCGAGGTAGTACCGCGTCTGATGAGCGGTAGTACCGCACGAGCTAGCGCGGTAGTACCGCACCTAACGGGTGGTAGTACCGCACGAGCGGTAGTACCGCACATGAGACACGGTAGTACCGCACCGCGTCAGATCCGAACAAGTTGAAATCTAAGAAAAGCCCGCGAAACCGCGGCGTTACTACGGTTGGACAAATCTACCACAAGAAAACATATCAAGTATGATTCCTACGCAACACGACTCTCCTACATCCTACTCTTGCATAGATTTGGCCTAAAATCTCAAGAACAACAAGCATCTCCCCAAAAATCTAGAAGCGAGAGAACAACCAAGAAAAAGAGGGATTTGGGGAAAAACCTTGGTCCATGGCAAGAGGAAGTGGTGGGGAACGATCCCACCGGTCGGAATCCGAGGAGAGTGGCCGGAGACGAAGATCCGGCGAGGGCCTCCGGCGCTGTTCTTGAGCAAGAGAGAGAGAGACGTGGGGAGAGAGACAAGTGAATGGGTATGGGGAGTTGGAACTCCCCTGCCCGAGTCATAACCCCCACGCTCCCTCGACGGCGCGGTAGTACCGTGCCCCATCACGGTAGTACCGCTCGGCGTGGTACTTCCGAAGTACCGCACCTGAGCGGTAGTATCGTGCCTCTCAAAGCGGTAGTACCGCGGCAAGACGCGGTAGTACCATGGGCTCAAGAAGATGCACGTTTCAAGCACATGAAAAACGGGGTCTTTGCACAAACACTCCGAGGCAACACAACACCACAAGACCACGCTACACACAAAGGCAGAAAGGCACACGACAAAACGAAACAACCACGAGACACCACCTCTCCAAAGAGAGGGCAGTGGCCGTAGCCACCTATGTTTGAGTCAATTGGTATGGCACCGCAAAGAATTATCCTTGGGTCCATGACCAAAACTCGTCTTTGAAGCACAAGTACCATCAAACATGGCTAATGTGAAAGACTTGATCAATTTATGCATAATGGGGGGAGGGAGAGTTCATTGAGAGAACAACACTCCCCCTATGTCCATGCCTACATCTAAACAAGACAACACGTTGAGTATGGTGGGGTGTGCAAGGGTTCAAGTAACATTGCTCGAATCAATGATATTTAACTCATGCCTTAACTCGCGAAATCTTGCTTCATCCAAGGGCTTCGTGAAAATATCTGCAAGGTTATCATGAGTGTTGACATAGTTGAGCTCCATCTCTCCCCGCCTAATGTGATCCCGGATGAAGTGATACCGGATCTCGATATGCTTCGTCTTGAAATGTTGCACCGGGTTGAGAGAGATCTTGATGGCACTTCCATTGTCACACCAAAGAGGCACTTTGTCACAAATGACACCGTAATCCTTTAAAGTTTGACTCATCCATAAGAGTTGTGCACAACAACTACTGCCCGCCACATACTCCGCTTCGGTGGACGAGAGAGACACACAACTTTGCTTTTTGGAAGACCAACTTACCAAAGAGCAACCAAGGAATTGGCACCCTCCGGAAGTGGACTTCCTATCCACTTTGTCTCCCGCCCAATCGGAATACGAATACCCTACAAGCTTGAAGTTTTCTCCTCTTGGGTACCATAAGCCAAAGTTTGGGGTATGAGCCAAATATCGAAAGATTCGTTTGACCACCACATAGTGAATTTCCTTAGATGCGGCTTGAAACTGTGCACAAATTCCCACACTCAACATGATATCCGGTCTAGATGCACAAAGGTAAAGCAAGGAGCCTATCATGGAGCGATATTCCTTTTGATCCACCGCTTTACCATTGGGATCTATGTCAAGTTGGCACTTGGTGGGCATTGGAGTGGAAGCTGGCTTGACATCACTTAGCTTGAATCTTTTGAGCATGTCTTGAGTATATTTGGCTTGATTGATGAAGGTTCCTTCTCTTCTTTGCTTCACTTTGAACCCTAGAAAGAACTTCAACTCTCCCATGGAAGACATCTCAAACTTTGAGGTCATGAGAGCGGCAAATTCCTCATTGAAAGCTTTGTTAGGGGAACCAAAGATGATATCATCAACATATAATTGGCACACAAACAACTCCCCTTTGACCTTCTTAGTAAAAAGAGTGGGGTCGATTAGCCCAACTTCAAAACCACGGTCTTGTAACAACTCGGTAAGGTGGTCATACCACGCACGTGGGGCTTGTTTAAGGCCATAGAGTGCCTTATCGAGTTGATACACATGATCGGGAAAGTAGGGATCCTCGAACCCGGGGGGTTGCTTGACATAAACCAATTCATTAATGGGACCATTAAGAAAAGCACTCTTCACATCCATTTGTTGTAACTTAAAGTTATGATGAGAAGCATAAGCAATCAACATGCGAATAGATTCAAGACGAGCAACAGGAGCAAAGGTTTCACCGTAGTCGATACCCTCGACTTGGGAGTAGCCTTGTGCTACCAAACGAGCCTTGTTGCGAATGATAATCCCATGGGCGTCTTGCTTGTTCTTAAATATCCACTTGGTTCCAATGACATTGTGGTTCCCCGTCGGTCTTGGCACCAATCTCCACACTTTGTTGCGCTCGAAGTTGTTGAGTTCTTCATGCATGGCATTGAGCCAATCCGGATATTCTAGCGCCTCATAGACCTTATGGGGTTCGACACAAGAGACAAACGCGTGATGCTCACAATAGTTTGCTAATTGTCTACGAGTGCTTACCCCCTTTCTTAAGCTTCCAAGCACATTCGTCATGAGATGATCCTTGGTGGAGAGCTTGGAAGCAACCTTGGCGGCATGACGCTCCAATTCCTCCGCGGGGGTGAGACGAGGAGTGGTCACTTGCTCATCTTGAGCGTCGTCTTGAGCTTGTTCTTGTTCTTGAACTTGCTTGGAGGATAGAACTTGACCTTGGGCATCATTTGATGTGTCAACACCGTCTTGAGCATGATCTTGCCCTTGGTCATGTTCTTGAGGATGAGGGCCTTCATGTTGTTCTTCGAAAGCGTGTGGGCCTTGGGTTGGTGATGGCTCCACTTGAGTGGAGCTTTGTCCTTCTCCTTCGGCCACAAGGGGTTCCTCAATGGGTAGGATAAAGCCAACACCCATTCTTCTTATGGCTTGAGGAGGAATTTCATCACCTACATCACAAGTGCCACTTTGCTCCACTTGGGAGCCGTTATTCTCATCAAACTCCACATTACATGTCTCCTCAATAAGTCCCGTGGATTTATTGAGGACATGGTAAGCATGAGAGTTAGTAGCATAACCAACAAATATGCCCTCATAAGCTCTAGCCTCAAATTTAGACAACCGAACACCTTTCTTGAGAATGAAACACTTACACCCGAACACCCGAAAGTACTTGAGGTTGGGCTTTTTACCGGTGAGTATCTCATATGGAGTCTTGTTCAAGCCCTTGCGGAGGTAGAGCCGATTGGATGCATGACACGCGGTGTTGATGGCTTCGGCCCAAAAGTTGTACGGAGACTTGAACTCTGCCATCATGATCCTTGCCGCATCCATCAACGTCCGGTTCTTCCTCTCCGCAACACCGTTTTGTTGAGGGGTGTAAGATGCGGAATATTGATGCTTGATCCCCTCATCAGTAAGAAACTCATCCAAGGTGTAGTTCTTGAACTCGGTGCCGTTGTCACTTCTTATTGTGAAGATCTTTGCATTGTGTTGATGTTGTGCTTCATTTGCAAAGTCAATGACGGTTTGTTGGGTCTCGCTCTTCCTCTTGAAGAAATACACCCAAGTGTATCTTGAGTAGTCATCCACAATCACCAAGCAATACTTCCTACCCCCAAGACTATCGAAGGATGGAGGCCCAAAGATATCCATGTGAAGGAGCTCCAAAGGCCTCTTTGAGTAAATGATAGTTGTGGGAGGGTGAGCCTTCTCATGTAGCTTTCCTTCAATACAAGCACTGCAAGCACGATCTTTAGCAAAACTAACATTCGTTAGTCCATGGACATGGTCCCCCTTGAGGAGACTTTGCAAAGATCTCATATTGACATGGGCTAGACGGCGATGCCAAAGCCATCCCACATCAACTTTAGCCATTAGGCATGTCGCGGTCTTAGTGGGTCGCTCCAAAAAGTTAATCACATATAGACCGTTCTCGACATGCCCAACAAAGGCTACTTTAAGAGTCCTGCTCCACAAGAGGGTCACGGTATCGATATCAAAGAAAGTGGCAGCCCATGATTGCAAGTTGATGAACGTAAAGTAAATTGTATGCAAGGGACTCAACAAGCATGACCTTCTCGATCGTGAGATCATAAGAGATGACCACCTTGCCAAGTCCCAATACCTTAGAGGATGAGGCGTCACCCCACTCGACATTGGTGGGCATAGATGGAATCTTGTGCACGTCCACCACCAAGTCCTTGCTTCTGGTCATATGATTTGTAGCTCAGCTATCGAGCAACCATGATCCCCCACCGGAAGCAAACACCTACAAGAGATTAATGCTTGGTTTTAGGTACCCATTTTGTAATGGGTCCTTTGATGTTAGTAACAAGGGTCTTTGGAACCCAAATAGACCATTCAATGTATTCATGAGGAGAACAAAAGAATTTTGCATAGACATGCCCATCACTAGCACGACATAACACATAAGAAGGATTAAAGTCACCGGCTTTGATGCGAGGAGTGACATTGCCCTTTTTGACAACGCCACCCTTCACATTGTTCCTCTTCTTCTCCTCGGAGGCACTTTCTCCCTCCTTCACAAAGGTTTGCATGAGAGGAGGAGGTCGTTTGATCTTGTCATTCTTCTTCTTGTTCTTGGAGTCGGACATGTACCCAACCCCTTCCTTGGCCACAACTCCCTTTTGGTTGATCAAGAGGTCGTTGAGGTTCTTCTTTCCTTGTATGCAAGTCGCAAGACCTCTCTCAAGATGCCCCTTTACCTTAGCGTTCTCCTTAACGAGATGCACATGCTCACAACACGGGTTAGTAGCATTTGCATTATCAATTAACATCATACGAGGAAAAGTGGCTTTTTCCTTGGTTAGCTTTACTTGAAGTTGATCATGAAACTCTTTGAGGCTAGCATGAGCACCCTTCAAGACCTTGTGAGCCTTGTCAAGTATATCAAACTCCTCTTTGAGTCTAGCAAGATCAACCTCAAGTTCGGCCTTCTCGGAGTTTAGCACATGAGAAACAATGAGGACATGATCATAATCTTTCTTTAACTTAGCATGATCAACGTTGTGTGACTCCTCAAGAGCCAAATGAAGACCGCGCTCTTCCTCAAGATCATTGGAAAGATCCGAAATCTCATCGGCATAGTCACGACTATGCCCTTCCATCTTAGCGATGGTGTCTTCGTGAGCCTCGATCATGTCATTGGCTTCACCAAGTTGTTCCAAGAGAGCAACAAAGTGCTTCTTGGATTTTCCCTTAAGCTTGCCCATAAAGGCCTCAAACTCATTTTCCTCCACATTAGCTCCCTCAAGTTCATTAATGCTATCCGTCGAAGAAGGATGATTAATGATGGTAGTTTTGATGTTGGGGGTTACCTTGTTGGTGGCTTTAGCCATGAGGCACTTGGCGGTGATGCTCTCATTGGGTGAGTCGAAGAGAGACACCCGTGGAGTCGTCGCAATGGCAATGGAGGCCATGGCAACCGACTCATCACCTTCATCATCGTCATCATCCTCATTGTACTCTTCTTGTACCACCAATGCCTTGGGAGGAGTCTTCTTGGTGAAGTTGCTCTTGTCAGGGAACGACTTGGCCTTGTCCTTTCGGATGAGCTTGCCACCATTGTCTTCCCTCTTCTCATACGGGCACTCCGCAAAAAAATGACTCACGTTGCCACAATTGTAGCAAGTCCTTACACGTTGCTTGCTCTTCGTGCCACTTGAGTTGGTTTTGCTAAAGTTTGGCCTTGAGTTTTTCTTGCTCCAAAATTGCCTTGAAGCGAGTGCCATGTGTTCATGATACGCATACTTTGTATCTTCGGGTTTGCTCTCCTCTTCTTCCTCTTCTTCTTCTTCAACGGTGAGCTTGGCCTTCAATGCAAGGTTGGGCTTCTTTGCCCTTTGAGAACGAAGCACCGCATTGTCTACGGTCTTGTCCAAAATGTTCATGGCCACAAACTCATCCAACACTTCGCTTGAGGTCAAAGTGTGGAAGTCCGGTCTTTGACGAATGACGGAGGACATGGCCTTGTGGTAGGGCATCATTGCCTTGAGGAATTTGCGCTTGATCCAATTGTCATCCGTGTCCTTGCTCCCGTGATCTCATAGTGAGACCGCGAGTTTGGTTACTCTCCGATAAAGCTCACGAGGTTCTTCATCTTCTTTCATTGCAAACTCATCGGCCTCATCTTGCACCACTTCATAGTTGGAGCATTGAATGCTTGCGCTTCCCCGGTAGAGAGAGACAACACAATGCCATGCGTCTTTGGCCAAGGCGAAGGGCCAAAGATGAGGTAGGTCTTCGGGTGGAATTGCA
Organism: Triticum urartu; assembly: GCF_003073215.2. NCBI lineage: Eukaryota > Viridiplantae > Streptophyta > Magnoliopsida > Poales > Poaceae > Triticum > Triticum urartu. The sequence goes on from NC_053025.1 coordinate 583,948,037, forward strand.
TCTTGAATGATGAAGAGAGCATTCTCATTGAATTGATTATCTGCGGCTTCTCGAGGAGTGAAATTGCTCGGATCATGCGGATAGAAACCTTCTTCAATGATTCTCCAAAGGTTAGTGTTCACATGATTTAAATGACGTTTAAAGCGGTAAACCCAATAATCAAAGTCCTCATTTTTCACAATCTTAGGGGGAGGACCGGCATGATTCAAATGAGTGGAAAGAACCGGTCCACCATAAACAAGTGGTGGTTCCACATGAGCAAAGATGCCGGTGCCATTTTTACCACTAGAAGAAGGAAACTTTTCACTACTAGCTTCCCCCTTATCGGAGATAGCATCCGTCACCTTGTCGGTGGGATCACCCACTTTCAACGGTGCGGTGGATAGTTTAAGCCCCTCAAGGAATTTAGTAACATGCTTTCATCCTCGGTCGTCATGGAGGTTTTCAATGTCTTCAAGGCCACATTGAACTCCTCACGAGAGACCGAGGTTCCCCCATCGCCCGTAGACGAGGTCGGATTCGCACCGGAGTGTTCCTCCATACCGTCTACGGTATCAACCATACTCTTCGGACGGTAAAGTCCTTAATAAAGAGACGAGGCTCTGATACCAATTGAAATGATCGATATGGTTGACTAGATGGGGGGTGAATAGACAACTAACAATTTTTAGCTTTTCTTTAACAATTTAAACTTTGCATCAAAGTAGGTTGTCTAGATATGCAACTAGGTGAGCAACCTATATGATGCAACAAGGATAGGAACACAAGCAAGCAAGTGATATGAAACAAATAAGCTTGCACAAATAAAGGCACGAGATAACCAAGAGTGGAGACGAGGATGTGTTGCCGAAGTTCCTTCCCTTTGAGAGGAAGTACGTCTCCGTTGGAGAGGTGTGGAGGCACAATGCTCCCCAAGAAGCCACTAGGGCCACCGTATTCTCCTCACGCCCTCACACAATGCGAGGTGTTGTGATTCCACTATTTGTGCCCTTGGAGGCAGCGACCGAACCTTTACAAACAAGGTTGGGGCAATCTCCACAACTCAATTGGAGGCTCCCAACGACACCACGAAGCTTCACCACAATGGACTATGGCTTCGCGGTGACCTCAACCGTCTAGGATGCTCAAACACCCAAGAGTAACAAGATCCGCAAGGGATTAGTGGGGGGAATCAAATTTCTCTTGGTGGAAGTGTGGATCGAGGCCTTCTCAACCACTCCCGAACAAATCAACAAGTTTGATTGGCTAGGGAGTGAGATCGGGCGAAAATGGAGCTTAGAGCAATAATGGAGCTTAGGGTTGGAAGATATAAGTCAACGGGAAAGAAGGGGACCCCTTATATAGTGTAGGACAAAGATCCAACCGTTACCCACCAACCAGCCCGCGCTCAGCGGTACTACCCGCGCCAGGCCAGCGGTACTACTGCAGGGCTGCGCGGTACTACCGCTTGCTACCAAGCGGTACTACCGCATGGCCATGCGGTACTACCGTACTGGCCCGCGGTACTGCCGCAACCCCAGCGACAGCAAGGTCAGATCTGACGCGCAGGAGCTGAGGGCGGTACTTCCGCAAGCGCGGTACTACCGTGCCTCCATGCGGTACTACCGCAAGGCAGAAATCCCCTAGCAAGGGGGAGGAAACATCCGTGCCTACTTCCGCAAAGAAATGGAAGAAGCAAAAACCCGACACAGTAGTACTGCCGAGGGGTGGTACTACTGCCTGACAGCATAGCGCGGTACTACCGCGGAGCGAAAGCGGTACTACCGCGGTAGGTGCGGATGTAAAAAATTATATCCGCCCCTACTACCGTGAAGGAGCGGTACTAGCCTGGTGGGCAGCGGTAGTGCAGCTCCAGGGGAGCGGTACTACCGTGGGCACCTGCGGTACTACCGCGCCACCGCACGGTACTACCGCTGATGCCTACGGTACTATCGCTTTCCTGGGAGCAGTACTACCGCGACCCAACTCAGCAGCCAGAACCAGGGAGGCGAGAAAGCGGAGGAAGCTCCTAGGGAAAAAGGAGGGGACAAGAAGGAGACGTGTACGTGATGATTCCACCCAAACCTTTTCAACGCGGACCCCCTCTTAATAGTACGGCTTTCCTACGACTCAAATCCACCAAAAAGAAACGTAGAAAAGACGCCGTCTTCAACAGTCTCCGAGGGGCACCCAACCGTCTTGTGCCTAGCGATGAAACGTCTGGGATACTCAAGGCACACGATTAGTCCGCAAACGCGTTGCCATCAATCACCAAAACAATTAGGGATAAATATGCCCTTACAACAAAGAAAAGTGGGTCCCGGTTGCGAGTCGAGAGTGGAATTGCAACTGGAACAACAAAATTGTTGTGGCCTAGTTACGATTTGAGGGTGGGATCGCAACTCCGGCAAAAAAGGTCGTTCCCGAGTTGTGAGTCGAGGATGGACTTGCAATTGGGACAAAAAAAGACGGGCCCCAGTTACGAGTCGAGGGTGGACTAATACCTGGGGAAGAAAAGATCGACCCCAGTTGCGAGTTGAGGCTGGACTTGCAACTAGAACAAAAAAAAATGCGGCCCCTCAATTGCATGTTGGAGGTGGATTTGCAACTCAAACAATAAACGGTTGGCCTCCCTGTTACGTGTGGATGATGGATGTGCAAATGGGACAAAATGGGCCGGGCCATGTTGTGTGTCGTGGGTGGATTTGCAATTGGGACAAGAAAAAAGGCGGATCCCAATTGCATGCCGGGGTGGAGTTGCATGAGACAAAATGGATCGACCCAATTGCGTATCGTGAGTGGACATAGAAATGAGAGAAAAATTGATCGAATCTAGTTACATACCATATGTAGATTTACAACTGGGACAAAAAAACTGCATATTAGGACTGGAGTTGCAACTAGAAAAAAATTGATGGCCTTCGTTTTGTGTTGAGGATGAATATATAATTGAAACAAAAATTTACCAGGCCGGTTACATATCGACGGCAATGGTAGAGCCTGTCCTTTCTACATAAAGCATATATCTTCAACATTGAACTTGGAAGAAAATAAAAAAGGCAACAATAGGCGACATAGCCCGTCTCTTCCACTAGTACAACACAGACCAGGTAAAAAAATGGGCCACAAGAGCGCAAGGAAAAAAGTCTGACAAAAAAGCAGACATGCACCACAAGCTGGTCGACAAAGTCGAGAAAACGGAACATGCAACACAGAAATACATTAGCTGACAACGTGAGATAGAGAATTTTCATGAAAGTTATACTAACAAGATCCAACAGACAATAAACGATTGATTAGGAATATATTCCTCCCAATGGATGCGGAAAGAATTCTCAGAATTCCTTTATCACAACACCTCACGGAGGACTTTGTGGCTTGGCATCGAACTAAAGCATATGTGTTTTCTGTATGTTCTGCATACTACACAGAATGGGAACATCAATTTGGCTCCCGCATGGTGAGCACTGAAGGCCCTTCATCGGTGAACCCAGTGTGGTCAATTATATGGAAGCTGAAAGTACCAAGTAAGATCAAAATTTATATGTGGCGAGCACTACGTGGCGTGTTCCCGGGGATGGGAGTTCTTGCTCACAGACACATAAAGGTATCTCCACAATGCCCTATCTGTCGGGAGGGGGCCGAGGACATCCGGCATCTGTTATTCACATGTAGTAGGGCGAGGAAAGTGTGGAAGGCACTTGGCATTATGGATGAAATAGAGAAAGCTCTCCTTGTGGATCGGTCTGGCTCAGTTATTTTGAAGGAGATTCTAAGGTGGCCAGTTCAGAGATCCACCAATACTAGGTCACCTGGGTCTCCAAGAAGTAGTTGCGGTTGGTGCATGGTATATTTGGTGGGAACGTAGGGAAGCAAAGAAGGGTGATGCTGTCAAGAATCCCATCAGTTCAGCATTCTCAATTCATGCAATTGCATCAAATCATACTGGTCAGATTCCGAAAAATATCTCTTTTTCCGAGCGATGGGTGAAACCGACACCAGGATCGTACAAGGTAAACACAGATGCTTCTTTTTTTGAGGATGGCTCGGGAGCGATCGCTGCTATTATCAGAGACTCTCGAGGACAGGCAGTAGCGGGGGCTACAGAGCTCTTCGCTCATGCTCATGATGTTGCTTCAGCGGAAGTGCTAGCACTACGGCATGGCTTGTTGCTGGCCAGTGAGAAAAACTGCTCAAGGGTGACTATAGAATCGAACTGCCTAGAAATTATAGAAGCATGCAATGGTGAGAAGGAAATTAGAGCATCATACTCAGCTTTATTAGCTGATTGTTTTCAAGTGGCTCATGAAATACCAACCGTGAAGTTCATGTACTGTCCTAGGGAAGCAAATATATTGGCACAATTTATAGCTAGGCATGCGTATGATATGCAGTTAGAGTTCTCCTGGGAGGATGAGCCTCCAGGTTTTTTATTACCGCATGTAACGAAGGATGTAACTTTTCCAGTTATGCAATAAAGTGCCAATAGATTTAAAAAAAAGAAAGATCCAACAGACAATAACTTAGATGAGACATTGCTAAATCTCATTTTAATGAAGTTTAAAAGAAATGTGAGACAATGCCAAAATGAAACAAAAAGATGTCAACCGCAATAGAGCTTTTCTTTTCTTCCAATTCTACATCACAGTCTAGAAATAACACAGAGAACGTGTTGACAGTAGGCTATTATAATAGACCGACAAAAGTGAAGCTAAACGGGCCTAGGCCAACCAACACGATACGAATAAATAAACAGCGCCAAGCAAGGTGAAAGATAAAGCGCTTGCACAACAATTTAGACGAGATATCGTTTAAAAATATTGTGAATTTAGAACGTACTTATGATTTTTTAAATCATGAATTTTAAAATGACCAAAAAACAAGAAAACCAAGAAAAACAAAATTTGAAAAACCAAAATAAAAATTAGAAAATAATCAAAGGAAAAAAAGCCTTGTTTCAAAAAGACCGAACAAAAACTACAAGTTGGCACCCTAGCGTCTTATAACTCACGAAGCATACCTATATCTTGTTTTGCTTCTCTCCTCTGTCAATCACATTGCTTCAGAAAATATACAGCCAACAAGTACACGGACAGGCCAGTCCACAAAACAATGCATAAAAACAAGCCCACGAAAGGGACAAACAACAGTACCATGGACTTGGACAGGACACGTAACGTGAACAAGCGACATGAACGAGCAAGCAAGGCAGACTATCATGTTAGTACGAATTTTAAAGACAAACAAAGATCAATGGTTTTGGACTTAGATGTGAGATAATATTACATCTAGATGTGATATAGCAATTCTGATAACAATAACTGCATTGTGTTTACGGTTCTCATGGACCAAACACCTCCGTAGTCTAGTAAATAGAACTGCCATTGCTGGTAGGCTAGGGTGGCACGACTTGCATGCCACATAGGATGTAATCTCATAGTACTGGTAGCTAGCAAGACCTAAGAGCTAGATCAAGCGCAGTGAACGAGTAAGGAGCAAGCAAGGCCTGCATCTCCTCTGCTGCATCCGGTAGCCCATGCGTAATCGGCACCACCTGCAAAATGCAAGACCACATATTATGCGAAAAGGCTACAGAAAGAATTTATTGATTATGTGGCTGCAGAAATAAATTGACTTAGCTTGGGTCTCTAGAAAATGCTTAGCTTACAATGTGGTACCTCATCCTAGATGTTGGTTCCATGAACCGTTAACTTAGCTTGGGTCTCTAGAAAATGCTTAGCTTACAATGTGGTACCTCATCCTAGATGTTGATTCCATGAACCGTTAATGATTTCTCATAACTTATTGAATTGCTGGTTTGCTGCAGAGTTTGCAACGGAGCGGAATAGGAAGTTGGCTCAGCTAAGGTCATACGCAAATCTTATACTGCCATGGGGGAGGGGTTTCTGAATCTTGCGAGGAACCAGTGACTCATCGAACCGTAGATAGCCTCGATTATCAGGAGGCTTCTATCATATGCAGGTTCAGAAGTTCTGATAAGAATCAATACTATTGGCGTCTATGCTTCTATAATAGAACCTGCCGAACACTTGCCTCTGATTGACTTGAATATATAATTGCTACAGTAAATAACGGAAAAAACAGTTTCACAATAAAACAGTCGTCATCTTACCTTGTTGGGTTGACTGAAGGAATTTCCATCCAACCGATTGTTGGATGTGAGAACAGTGATACTTGATCCTGCACTATCTTCGAGCTGCGACTTTTGGCAAGAGGGGGCTTGGGTGCCGGCACACTACTTGTCTGGCTGCAGGTGGAACTTCAGATATAACTTGAGGCGCCGAGTCCCCGGGCCGACTGGTCGAACCCGGTGCCGGACGAAGAAAGCAAGTGTAGTAACATAATCGTATGCGTGATACTCATCTTTCATAGATAAAAGAGGCTAGTCCCCGAGTACTCCTCGGGGCACCCCTTGTCTCGTACTTAGTACAAAAGGTAGCGTGCTACGTACTGCTTTTTAACTGTAAAATTTTCGGAGGAGATTGGCGTTCCACGGTCGGTCCGACTCCTTGCCGGAATCGTCTCTATTGCGTGCCTTCGGCTTCTGCGCGTCGATTAGGTAGTAGGGGTCGTTGCCTAAAGCTCTGTTGATGATGAAGGGGCCCTCCCAAGGGGCTAAGAGCTTGTGCTGGCCGGCTGTTCACTGGATCAGCCGGAGCACAAGGTCGCTGTCGGTGTCAAAACCGGCGGATCTCGGGTAGGGGGTCATGAACTGTGCGTTTAGGCCGGATGGTAACAGGAGGCAAGGGACACGAAGTTTTACCCAGATTCGGGCCCTCTCGATGGAGGTAAAACCCTACGTCCTGCTTGATTAATATTGATGATATGGGTAGTACAAGAGTAGATCTACCACGAGATCGAGGAGGCTAAACCCTAGAAGCTAGCCTATGGTATGATTGTTGACGTGTATGTTGTCCTACGGACTAAAACCCTCCGGTTTATATAGACACCGGAGAGGGTTAGGGTTACACAAAGTTAGTTACAATGGTAGGAGATCTTTATATCCGTATCGCCAAGCTTGCCTTCCACGCCAAGGAAAATCCCTTCCAGATACGGGACGGAGTCTTCAATCTTGTATCTTCATAGTCCAGGAGTCCGGCTGAAGGTATAGTCCGGGTATCCGAACACCCCCTAATCCAGGACTCCCTCAGTAGCCCCCAAACCAGGCTTCAATGACGATGAGTCCGGCGCGCAGGTTGTCTTCGGCATTGCAAGGCGGGTTCTCCTCCAAATTCCGTGTACCTGTTGAATAAACACTAGTAGAAAAAGGGTCAAACGTGAAGCACATTAGTGCCGATTTGTATTTGAGCCAGCACTAATGTATACATTAGTGCCGGTTCCAACGGCTAGCCGGGCCGCTTTCATTAGTACCGGTTCGTGGCGAACCTTTAGCACCGGTTCGTGCCATGAACCGGTACTAATGAGAGTGGTGGCAGGATGTTGTCAGACTGGGGCCCCTCCAGCCCCTTTAGTACCGGTTCTTGGCACGAACCAGTACTAAAGGTCGTCCTACATAAACCCTTCGTCCACCCGAGCTCGCTCTGTTCTTCCCCTTTCCCCTCTCCTCTCTCTGTTCTTCCCCTCTTCCTCTCGAGCTCATCACACATTTTGTCCAAAATTTGTCAAGATTTGAAGGCTCCCATCCATTCAAATGATCACAAAGGTTAGCAACTTTGTCCTTTCATCTCTCATTGCTAGATTAGCTCTTGCAATGCTTTATATAGTGATTAATTTGTGAGTTTAGTAATTTGGGAGGATATATATATATATATATGTGCTAGTATTTGATTTATATGCAATTTGAGGTCAAAAATAACACTTAGTTTGCATATGTAGGTGTGGTTTACTTAGTGTCTTCTAAATCTCCGTCGTAACCACCGTCGATCGCCCGCACCGTCCCGTCGCCGGCACCACCTTGTGGTGAGCCTCTTGTTCATGAAATTTTATATAAAAATTGATGTTTGTGTGATTTGGATATATAGTTACTCGTATAATTATCTTACCCGTACGTTGTTTGTTATACATATAGTGCCATGGTTTTGATATCCGTCCCCGTCGGCCCTCGTCCTTGTTATGATTCGGATGTGGTATATATATTCTCTTTTAAAAATAGTTGCATTTCGTGTTTATGACAAATTATGCCCATCAAGTTGACATAGAAATTTTTTCTAGGAGGTATGTGAACCGGAAATTCCAACCGACCCTATTGTCGAGAGGTTAAATTTAGTTGAAAGAGAAAACGAGTACTTGAAAGAAAAATTGAAAAGAATTGAGTGGGAGAAGATGGAATTGGAGTTGCATGTTGCCGATATTGTCGATGATCACAAGATCAAGATGGAGAAAATGCGCTTGAAGATTAGAAAGATTAGAAAATATGCCATCGATAGTGAGGCTTGGTATCATTATGCTATTGGATCCATTGTTACCTTAGTTGCGATCTTGATCGCATTTGTTGTTGCATTTAAATGCTTTAGCTAGAGATTTATTTGTTTGTTGCATTTAAGTGTTGTATGAACTTTATGTATGAACTTGTATTAATTTGGTCTATTCGGTGTTGTGTAATGAAGATGAGCCGGCAATGGATGGACGATGACCGATGCTCTCCCCAGTTCGTTGAGGGCGTGCATACTTTTCTGCTTGCAGCTGAGGCAAACAAGCGGGCAGATGGTTTTATGCCTTGTCCATGTGCTGGCTGTAAGAATGGTCAGAATTACTCTACGTCAAGAACCATTCACGTCCACCTGTTTAAGTCCGGTTTCATGCCCCACTATAATGTTTGGACCAAGCACGGAGAAAGAGGGGTTATGATGGAAGACAATGAAGAAGAAGAGGACGACGAGAGCTATCCTGGCCATGGGTTCCCTGAATACGATGATACAACAATGGGGGAAGAAGCTGAGCCGGCAATGCGGGAAGAAGCTGAAGAAGAGGCATCAGATGAGCCCGTTGATGATCTAGGTCGGGCCATTGCCGATGCAAAGAGAAACTGCGCAAGTGATTTGGAGAAGAAGAAGTTGCAGCGCATGTTAGAGGATCACAAAAAATTGTTGTACCCGAATTGCGTAGGTGACAAGAAAAAGCTGGGCACCACACTGGAATTGCTGCAATGTAAGGCAGAGAATGGTGTATCTGACAAGGGATTTGGAAAGTTGCTGGTAATGATAAAGGATATGCTTCCAAAGGGCAACGAATTGCCCGAGAGTACGTACGAAGCAAAGAAGGCTGTCTGCCCTCTAGGGTTAGAGGTGCAGAAGATACATGCATGCCCTAATGATTGCATCCTCTACCGCGGTGAGTACGAGGATTTGAACGCTTGCCCGGTATGTGGTGCATTGCGCTATAAGATCAGCCGCGATGACCCTGGTGATGTCGAGGGCGAGCGCCCCAGGAAGAAGATTCCTGCCAAGGTGATGTGGTATGCTCCTATAATACCACGGTTGAAACGTTTGTTCCAAAACAAAGAGCATGCCAAGGCGATGCGATGGCACAGAGAAGACCGTAAGAAAGACGGAAAGTTGAGAGTACCCGCTGACGGGTCGCAGTGGAGAAAAATTGAAAGAAAGTACGGGAAGGAGTTTGCAGATGACGCAAGGAGCATATGGTTTGGTCTAAGCGCAGATGGCATTAATCCTTTTGGGGAGCAGAGAAGCAACCATAGCACCTGGCCTGTGACTCTATGTTTGTATAACCTTCCTCCTTGGTTGTGCATGAAGCGGAAGTTCATTATGATGCCAGTGCTCATCCAAGGCCCTAAGCAACCCGACAACGACATTGATGTGTACCTAAGGCCATTAGTTGAAGAACTCTTACAACTGTGGAATGGAACAGGTGTACGTGCGTGGGATGAGCACATGGGGGAAGAATTTGACCTAAAGGCGTTGCTGTTCGTGACCATCAATGATTGGCCTGCTCTCAGTAACCTTTCAGGACAGACAAACAAGGGATACCACGCATGCACGCACTGTTTGGACGATACCGACAGTATATATTTGGCTAATTGTAAGAAGAATATGTACCTGGGACATCGTCGATTTCTTCCGAGCAGGCATCCCGTAAGAAAGAAAGTCAAGCATTTCAAAGGTGAGGCGGATCACCGGACGAAGCCTCGCCACCGTACTGGTGCTGATGTACATGATATGGTCAAGGATTTGAAGGTGGTCTTTGGAAAGGGTCCTGGTGGACAACCTGTTCCGAATGACGCTGATGGACGCGCACCCATGTGGAAGAAGAAATCTATATTTTGGGACCTGCCCTATTGGAAAGACCTAGAGGTCCGCTCCGCAATCGACGTGATGCACGTGACGAAGAATCTTTGTGTGACCCTGCTTGGCTTCTTGGGCGTGTATGGGAAGACAAAAGATACACCTGAGACACGAGAGGACCAACAACGTATGCACGGAAAAGACGGCATACATCAGGGTCATGCAAGCTATGCTCTTACCAAAGAAGAGAAGGAAATCTTCTTTGAATGCCTGCTCAGTATTAAGGTACCGTCTGGCTTCTCGTCGAATATAAAGGGAATAATAAACATGGCAGAGAAAAAGTTCCAGAACCTAAAGTCTCATGACTGCCACGTGATTATGACGCAACTGCTTCCGGTTGCATTGAGGGGGCTTCTACCGGAAAACGTTCGATTAGCCATTGTGAAGCTATGTGCATTTCTCAATGCAATCTCTCAGAAGGTAATCGATCCAGAAAAATCATACCAAGGTTAGAGAATGATTTGGTGCAATGTCTTGTCAGTTTCGAGTTGGTGTTCCCACCATCCTTCTTAAACATCATGACGCACGTCCTAGTTCACCTATGCGAAGAGATTAACGTTTAGGGTCCTGTATTTCTACACAATATGTTCCCCTTTGAGAGGTTCATGGGAGTCTTAAAGAAATATGTTCATAACCGTGCTAGGCCAGAAGGAAGCATCTCCAAGGGCCGTCAAAATGAGGAGTTCGTTGAGTTTTGTATTGAATTTATTCCTGACCTTAAGCCGATTGGTGTTCCTGAATCGCGGCATAAGGGCAGACTGGATGGAAAAGGCACGCTAGGAGGGGAACAAATAATATGTATGGATAGACATTCTCTCACTGAAGCACACTACACAGTTCTACAGAATTCCGCCTTGGTGGCTCCGTATATGGATGAACACAAGAATTTGCTACGCTCCAAACACCCGAAGCGGTCTGATGACTGGATTACACGTGAACAAACCAGGAGTTTCGCCAGCTGGTTGCAGACACGTACCATGCATGACACCTCTATTGAAGATGACCTGTACTTGCTGTCCCAGTTACCATCTTCGAATATAATGACTTTCAACGGGTACGAGATAAATGGTAATACATTTTACATGATCGCCCAAGATAAGAAGAGAACCAACCAAAACAGCGGTGTCCGCTTTGATGCAGAAACCAAGACGGGAAAGGAAACATATTATGGTTATATACAGGACATATGGGAACTTGACTATCGACGTGGTTTGAAGGTCCCTTTGTTTTGGTGCAAATGGGTCAATATGACACGAGGCGGGGTAACGGAAGACCCGCAGTACAGAATGACAACAGTGGATCTCAACAATCTTGCGTATGCAGACGAACCATTCGTCCTAGCCAATGATGTGGCACATGTTTTCTATATGAAGGACATGTCTACCAAGCCAAGAAAAAGAAAAGATAAGGAAGCGAATGCATCGTACGATGAGCCAAAGCGGCACATAGTTCTTTCTGGGAGGAGAAACATCGTGGGAGTGGATGACAAGACAGACAAGTCAGAAGATTATGAAAAGTTTGATGAAATTGCTCCATTCACAGTGAATATTGACCCGAGCATCCCGTTAAATGATGAAGATTTTCCATGGTTACGGCGCAAAGGGACACACGCGAAGAAAAAGTTTCACACCCAAAGATCTGGGATGTGATCGGCTTCACTATCATCACTTTCTTCTGTGTTTCACACCCAGAAGGGAATCTCTGTAATAGTTAGGGTAGTTAATTATGTGTTTTGGCATTTGAAACGCGAAGAAATTTTATGTGCAAACAAATTCTTTCATGCCTTTACTGATTTTTAAAGTTAAGTTATTCACAAACTAGTGATTCACACTAATTTCAAATAATTCAAAATTTAAACTATTCAAATTTGAAAACTACGGGCACTAACAGAAAGTTTGTAATTTTTGTACCTAAAGCAAAAATATTCACAAAGAAACTCTAAATACACAAAAAAACAACTCAAAAATAAATAAAGCAAAAAAAAAAGCCCGCCTACTAGGCCAGAGCGGCCTGCATACGACTAGAAACCCAACCTATTGTTGGGCCAGGATGCAGGCCCGCAAAGGCCCAGTAGGCCAACAGGGCAGCACAGAACATGTAGGCCCAGTAGGCCTGCTTTTGAGAGGAGCTCGAGAGAGCTACTGCACGGGGGTTTATAAACCAGTGCGGTCGCCCCTCGGCTAGCGAGGTGGGACTAAACTTGCACACCGCACCTGCACCAAGCGCACCCCCTTTAGTACCGGTTCGTGGCACCAACCGGTACTAAAGGGGGGCCTTTAGTACCGGTTGGTGCCACGAACCGGTACTAAAGGGGGTGCGGTTCCCGCCGCTTGGCCTGGCCAAAACAGGCCTTTAGTACTGGTTGGTGGCTCCAACCGGTACTAAAGGTGCCTTCTATATATGCAACACTTACGAAAATTTCATTCTCCCTCTGTTTCTTCCTCTATTTCCCCATTGAAGCACCACCCGCGTGCCCCGATCGATCGACGCCGTCGCCGTCGCCGCCCCCGTCCCTGTCGCCGCCCCCGTCCCCGTCGCCGCCCTCGTCTCCGTCGCCGCCCCGGGCCCGTCCCCGTCGCGCCGTCCCCGCGTCGCCGCCCCCGCGTCACGCCCCGGCCCGTCGCCGCCCCCGGCCGTCGCCTCGCCGTCGCCGTCGCCCCGCTGTGAGCTCTCCCCCTCTAACCCCTCTCCCTCGCCCCCGGCGGCCACCATGGGCGCCGCCCCTCCCCGAGCCCATACACACACACAAGCATGATGAACACACACACACACGTACATATGTATGAATTAATGCATGTATATATTAGTATATACGTATTTTGTATGTTTAATTAGTTTAGATTTTTTAGATTATTATTTTTTCACTAGTATATATGTATGAATGCATGTTAGATGGATATAATTAGTGTTTAATTAGTATGGAATTTTTTTATATAATATTGTTTTTCAGGTTTTTAATGGATGTATAAAAGTTGTGTCTTCTGTTTTTAGTGTTAGATGCTTAATTAGTACGAAATAGCATATAGAATTTTGACATATGCAATGATAGCATAATTAGTGTTATATAGAAATGTTAGAAATTTTAGTTATCAAAATCCAATCATTAAAAAAATGTTACTTTTTGCGGGCATATAGCTAGTATTTGTTCTCGACGATGCCCGGCCCGCATCCTCGCCGTCGACCCGTCCGCGACGACGTCCGACTGACCCATGTCCGGGACTAGGCTCCGCCGGGCTGGCACTGGGAGGTGCTGCCTGGAGGGGCGTGCCGCTTGATGAGGAACCCGGCCCCGGGTCCCGTCGTCGACCCTGATCTCGTTTGGTGGCGTTCGCGTGGGCCAGTTTCGGTGCGGAGGGAGCCGGCCCCGCTGGAGGTGGTACGTCGCCGTGTCAGGGAGGAGGACGAGCACGTCCATCGCTACATGGTTGCGTTAGAGGGCGGTAGGTTCTCCAATACCTGGCAGTTTCTTCAGGGATCTCACTTCAGCTATGATCCTGTGAGGGTTCCTTCTCTTTGGGTGTCCACTGCCCGCGCCGCAGGAACCGCGAGTGTCCTAGATTCTTCTGTAGTATTCGATCTTTAATTAGCTACCTAGCCAGTGATGTACTATTCAATATTATATATTATTTGAGATGATGTATTCGAGATTATATCTATTATTCGAGACGATGTATTCGAGATTATATCTATTATTCGAGACGATGTATTTGAGATTATATCTATTATTCAAGACGATGTAATTTGAATACTAAATTGTTTTCTATTTCTTTTGGCATAGTTAAATAAAAGCTATGGCGGAAAATACCGACAGAGAGGGAGAACAGACCATGTTCGATATAATACGCGGGCCAGATGAAGATCAGAATGAAGAAGATTATGACGGCTCTGAATTTCTAAACAACACCGGAGAGGGTGATATGATATTCGATCGCGACGACCGAATTGATGAAGTCATGACTGGTGAGGTATATATATTTATATAAGCAGGCATCTGGTGATCATCACATGTTTTAAATGAGTTGAAGATATATTAACGAATCGATGTTTCTTCTTTCAGCCATCCGGATCGAGCAAATCTTCAGGCAACAGGACGAAACGAGGCCCGAACAAAAAGTTGAGGGAGGGTATAAAGTATAATATCGAGGCAATCAAACCTAATGGCGAACCATTAGTGCCTAAGAAGATTGCGGACAAGTTCGTTCGTCAGTGCGGAGTTCTTGTGAAGGACCAACTCCCGATCTCCCTTCAAGAATGGAGAGAGCCAGCAAAGCCACGTCCAGATCTTACTTTTGTCGATGACAGACAAAAAGTCTGCTTTGGGATACTCTCATGGAATATTTCACCCTACCAGATCATTTCACAGAAGCAGATGTGCAGAAAGTCAAGGACGCTGCTCTTAGGAAGATGGCGGTTGCATTCAAGAACCACAAGAATCGTGAATGGGACAAGTACGTCAAGGGAGGAAGGAAGACTCCAGTATTCGAGGGAACACTAGAGAATTAAAGTGCTCATTGGGATGATTTCGTGAAATTCAAGGATTCAGAATTAGCTAAGGAACGGTCGAGAATAAACAAGAAGAATGCCGAAAAAAAGGATAAGTTCCATAAGCTGGGGCCAGGTGGCTACGCGGTGGCAATGCCTAAGTGGGATAAGTCTGAGAAAGAGATGGAGGATGCAGGTGTCACTCCGGTTACTAAGAGCTGGCCCCCCAGGTGCAGGACTTGGTTCTATGCGCATGGGGGGAGTTGGACCCGAAGACAGGCAAAGTTTCGACGAAGGCATGTCTGAACGGAGTCGACGATAATATACTTGTTGTAATAGAAGAGGCTCGAACGGGGGTGTTCCAGCCCAACAGAGAGAACGACGAGCTTACGCGTGCCCTGGGAAATCCTGAACACCCGGGAAGAACACGAGGCAAGGGCGCTATTCCGTGGTATGAGGGGTTTTTGGACTGGAATGCTGACTACAGAACCCATGCGAGAAGGAAGATTACGGAGGAGAAGCAGAGGAAGATGGAGGAGGAGAAGAGGAAGCTGGACTATGAACGCCTTCAAGGCCTAGAATCAGAGCACACGGACTTGGTAGTCAAATTCCAGCGGCAGCAGGAGCAGATCGACTCACTTAGCCAGCAAAGGGGGTCTCAGCAGCTGCAGCAGCTAGCGGATGATCCAGCATTGGATACCACCGCCCCATCCATGCCGAGAAGCAGCGTGGGTTCCGCCCCGTTTGACGCAATGCTGGATAGATACCCCATGGATGACATCGCGGAGAACACTAACTGCGAGCTACACTTCAAAATTAAGAACATATCCTTGAAGGTGGCGGACGGCGTTGCTTATACAAATTCCCCCGATGCAACCTTCCATTGCAACCTGATTCTAGCAGGCTATGCTCGTGTCGTGGTTGATGAGGTGGTGGACCAATATTCGGGGCTAGAGCTTGACATTCCTGGAGGTGACGAGGAGCACACACTTGGAGATGCCAAACATCGTATCATCCTATGGAGAAAGGATTGCATCATCTTTCAAAGGCCACCGACACCGCGTCACCCGACTCCTCATCGAAGTCCGCCACCGAGTCAGCAGACTCCCGCTCCTCCAAGTCCACCAATGCGTGAGGCCACTCCTCCTCCTCCAAGTCCGGCAAAGTGTCAGGCCACTCCTCCTCCAAGTCCGACACAACGTCAGACGTCCACTCCTCCTCCAAGTCCGGCACAACCTCAGGTCACTCCTCCTCCAAGTCCGGCACAGCTTCAGCCACTCCTCCTCGTCCAACTCAGCCCCGTCAGCCGTCTCCGCCGCCTCAGCAATCGCAGAAGAGACACCCCGCAGCTATGGTGCATAGCGGTACGAGTCGAGGTCATAGTACAGGAAGTACAGGCGGAGGCAAGCGATATAAATATGGTCCAAACCTCACTACTCCTCTTCCTGAGAGGGCTTACGACAGGACCGAGGAGCAAACCAATGCCATAGTGCGGGCAGAAGTCGACGCCCATTTTGGACCAAAACCGCCACCGCCGCCAAGGGAGAAAGTGCCTGTGGAAGTAGTTGACCACTTCATTCGTATGGCTCAACCACCAGCTCCTAAGCCTGTTGACACAGACTATGAACGCCACATCAGGAAGTTACATCGACAACATCTACAGAAGGAGGCGAGCTCAAGCTCGAGAAACAACAAGCAGCTGTCAAAAAATGCGGGAAAACCATTGCCCCACTGGGAGAACAGGCGGCGCAATCGATCCCCCCGTTTGTTGTGCCGCCAACAACACGTGACAGTACGCGCGCCCAATATTATTGTGGGCAAACAGTTTACGTTCCCGAGGTGGGCGATGTGGTAATAACCCAGGAGCATATAATGCAGGCTAAAACTCTCAACATCACTGTTGGACAACTCCTCAAGATCGAGGACATGCCTGTGCTTACAGAGGAGGAAATAAAACGGAAATATGCCCGGGGCCAACCTTTGGTCAAGCCAGAAGAGGTCAAGAAGCTCCCAACGAGAATGTATGAATTGCATCAATGGTACATGGACATTACCAAGAGATCCGATCGAGAGTCCCTCATGGTGCAAGTCAAGAAGGATCATTACTACCATCAGAAACCTGTGACCGTTGAGTATTCTGAACTGTTTCAGTTATACAATCAAGAGGCACTCGACAAATCTATCGTCGGTTGCTATTGTCTGTAAGTGATTTCTTTCTGTAATTTAAGTCTCAAGCTAGCTGTAGTGATCCTTTTGATCAATCATTACCTGTAATTATCCTCACTATATTCTTTTCTGTGGTATTATGCAGGATGAAGATGTATGAAATGAGAAAAGGTGGACGCTATGGCATTGGGTTCATTGACCCAAACACCGTTAATGAATACACATGGAAAATAAACAAGCATCATGAAAATCAGGTAGAGGACAACATGCTAGAGTTCTTGAAGCGCCTCAAATACAATGAAGATATACTACTTCCTTACAACTTCCAGTGAGTCACACTTTCTTGTACTACAAATTCTCTGTTTTTGCCTACTAGCTAGCTACATGTTTTTGCTTACATATGCCCGCTTAATTAAGACATGCAAACGTGTGTGCATGCAGATTTCACTGGATCTTGTGTATCATTAAAGTTGACGCCGGAACAGTTGAAATACTGGACTCACTACTCAAAGCAAATAGTGACTATAACATCTTGTTTGGGATAGTCAACAGGTAATTTCAATCATTATTAACTATGTATCTCGGCCTATTTACTTCGTCATTTCATGATATGAGCTATTTAATAACACCTTTATTCATTTTCTTTGTCGGCGGGCAGGGCTTGGGCAAGGTTCATCAGCGTCACGGAAGGCGAATGGAAACGACAGCTGAAATGGTTTCGACCCAAGGTAAGTAATTAAGTAGTACTAGCTAGCTAGCTGCCATCTCTTTAATTATCATGCTTGATTAATTATTATCTGATCAAATTAAATTCCATTCTCGTAATAAAGGCCCTGAAGCAGGCGCAGGGGACTGATCTGTGTGCATTCTGCGTTTGCGAGAACATTCGCATGATGGCGTCCGAAAGGAGCAGATCTCAAAGACAGGAATGGGTACGCTTGTCAGAACACTATTCACAATTTTTACACCATTATCGATATCTAGTCACACAACTAATACACATGCATATTGATCTCCTTCTTAATAGTTCACAGAGGTGCGGGACAAGCTCCTAGAAATAGAGCGCGTAGAAGCACTTCAAGAGGAAATAGCAGGATTTTTGCTCGACCAGATCATAAATCCGAAGGGAGAACACTATTACCCGCCACCGCCCCCATCGACCAGGTCATGAACCACTTCCAATTGTCATCGTGCTCTGAAGGCACCAATTAGGCTAATGCCACTGGCTCCGAAGGCAACATGCATATGTAGGAGAAATTGTATATAGCTATACATGTGTGTATGTGTGAATTAATATGGTGGTTTGTGAGACATTGATGATATATATATGATTGGTTCTACTAGAAATTCTATTTATATATATATATATATGCATAACGTGTACAATGTGTAGTATCGTAAAATACCAGCAAACGAAAAAGAATTAAAATGGAAAACACAAAATTAAATGAAAAAGAAATCATAAAACCAAAAACCCCCCAAACATTTATTACCGGTTGGTGTTACCAACCGGTACTAAAGGGCTCCCGGCCCCTGGAGCTGGCTCGTGCCACGTGGTTGCCCTTTAGCACTGGTTCGTGCTGAACCGGTACTAAGGGGGGGGATTTAGTTATGGAACCGGCACTAAAGGGCCTTACGAACCGGTGCTATTGCCCGGTTCTGCACTAGTGAAAGTCCGGTTTCTTGTAGATGTTTGCGCTCCTTGGCTTCTGCGCCCAATAATTGCCGCTTCCCACGTGTCAAACGAATATGAAAAGTCTGAGTGTTTTTACATTCACACCCCCAGCCACGTAAAGGAGCTTCCCTATTTAAGGGGACGAGGATTTAGATCCAATCCACACCTTCTCCCCTCCGCGAGTGTTCATCAGAGCGCATCGGACAAAGGTCCATTCTACCATGGCCAGCCGTCGCAACTCCTCCCCTCGCCATTCCAGCCCTAAGCCTGGATATTGGGAGAGATGTTCCATCCCGCATAGCGAGCTAGTGACGCTTCAGACCAAGGGATTTCTCCCCCCGGCCTATATGGTCCCGATCCGAGCCGGTCTTGCTGTCTACAACGACGGAGAGCAAGCAGAGAATGCCCCTAATCCCTCCAAAGGAGTGCGGGTGTGCCTCGTCCCTTACTTAATATGGGGGCTCGGATTTCCAATCCATCCATTTCTCCGGGGGCTGCTGGAGTTCTACGGCCTCCAGCTACATCATCTCACGCCTGCTTCAGTATTGCATATCGCGGGCTTTGTAGCCCTCTGCGAGCTGTTCTTGGGTGTTGAAGCTCATTTCGGACTGTGGAAGGAGCTATTTTGCCTCGTGCCCCGTTCCAAGAAGGGGTTAATGTATCAAGTGGGTGGAGCCAAAGTGTGGCGCATCGCAGGGACCGGATATCTGTCCGGAACCCCAAAGAAGGCGTCCGAAGACTGGCCCTCGGAATGGTTTTATATAGAAGACGTCTCGCTGCCAGATCCTGTCCGGATCGGCCTCCCTGAATTCAACAGTGCCCCCTTAAAGAAGCGCCTAAGCTGGCGCCCACGGAGCCCTCAGAGGGAAAGTGACAGGGATATCATTTTCAGGTGTTATACCAGGTGTTATACCTTAGAGGTGTATTGACACTCGCACTCTTTTCAGGACAAAGAGACCTCGCCGGACTACATCCGGAGAGGCTGCCAATCGCGCCTCTACCATCTAGGCTCCGAAGCCTAGTCAAGAGGCGGAGGCGAACGCAAGGCGCGCGCCAGACGCTCCTCCGACGGAGGATGTGGACGGGTTGTCTGCCACCAACTCTGAGGTGGAGAGTGCCATGAACCACAGGCGTCGCCGGATAGTTCTTCGCGACGCTTGTTTCTCCCAAGGGGCGCTAGATGCCTTCAACTCGGGAGATGCGTATCTCCGTGCCGCTCAAAATGGTCTAGCCAGAGCCACGGAGCAGTATGTTAAAGACATACGGGTAAGAAAATTCTGGTAATTATATGTATATACCAGTAGCCCCTGAGACTTGAAACAGTTAGAATAACTGATTTAAGGATCATTTGTGATGCAGGTTCTTACGGAAAAGAATTCCCTACTGTCCAAGGAGCTGGAAGAGCGCAAAGCCCAACTTGAGGCCGCACTAGCGGCGACAGGGGAGCCCAAGGAGATCCCCTCTGGTAATATACACTTCGAAAGATAAGTATTTTGCCAAGCTCGGCTTTGGTGCGAATCTGACAAATGAAATTGCAGATGGCGCCGGATTGAATCCGGAAAGGCAACACCTCCTACGCCAGTTAAAGGCTGGTGAGAGGGTGCTGATAAAGGTGATGGGGGAGAAGAACGATCTCCAAGATGCCAACACCAAGCTGGGCGTCGAGCTGAAAGATGTTCGCGCCCAGCTGTCAGACTCCGTGAAGGAGAATCAGCGGCTTCGGCGCGGCATATTTAGTAAGTGCTTGAACGAACCTTCTGAAAGAAAGTTCGGTGGGGAAGTCAACTAACAGAGCAATGTCTATAGGTGTACTAACAGGTCGTCCTGCAGAGGAGATGCCCAGTTCTACAGGTGACCTTCTTCCCGAGCTCTCGCAACTGCTTGATCGAGTTCGGCAGGTGATGCAAGGCGTTGCCCAGGCCCTGTGGCCATCCGTCTCCATGCCCGAAGGTCTTGGAGAGCTTGCGGAGAAGCTAAAGGGAGCATGGCGGCGCTTCCGATTGTGGAAGATATCAGCCTGCTGTCAAGGCGCTAGGGAGGCCTGGGCCATGCTGAAGACGCGGTATGCAAAGGCTAACCCCAACCACATGGCCGAGGTCGGTCCTGTTGGGCCCGATGGGAAGGAGATCCCTGTAAGCTTAGTATACGGCCAAGTAGAGTTGGCCGCAAAGTATTCCCAGCAGGACTGTAAATTAGATAGCCTGTTAGATGGTATTGAAGAGGAATACAACCATTCAAGATGACTATGTAATTTAATTGACATTTATAATGCCTTCTAGCCGGATTGTAGATTATTTGTCATGGCCGACCTTTTCGCTTCAGCCTCAGGACCTGACGGTCTGGAGTGTGTCCGAATTCCCATGCGCTTATATAGCAACCGGGGAATGCATGGAGACCAGGCGTAGGGGTCATTGGGGCGTGAACAGACAAGTGCCCGACTAGGTATGTTATATTACATGGTTAGTAAGAAACATCTTCCAGGGAGAATAGTTCCGTTAGGGGTTCCTTTCCCTGGGAGGCATGCCCTAAGGTGCATGTCCATGCTGCGAAAAGAAACGCAGGAAAAACATCTGGGGGCATATAAATAAAAATAAAAAAAGATCATCTTTAGTTCACCGACCGAATATTCCCTTAAGAATGCTAGCTTTCAGCTTCACCCAGTCTGAGGTACACATCCGGCTGACCCGGTAGTAACAATCGCAGAGGTGCTCCCTTTACCACCTAGCCGAACAATCGGGAACGTAGGGGTAAGCATAGGAGCCAGGCAACCCAACTTGGCCAAAACTTAAGTCATATTGATGCATATAATGGTGAAAGAAAGGTACATGCGGAAGTGTGACACATGTGTTGGGCATGAAGCCCGTATGAATAAGCTTCTGTTTAAAGAAGCCCCTAGGTTTAGTGAGCCCGGATAGCGCGTCACTTTATGAGCCTTTAAAGGCTATACGAGAGAGAGAGAGAAGAAGAGAAATGCAAGACCGAAAATATATAAAAAATAGATAGAGGAAGGAGACGAACACAGAGTCCGGCGCTAGGCATAGAATCTTCGGAGACGGGCTGCGTTCCATGGGTTTGGCTCGAGTCGGTTATTCGATGCATCCCGCAGGCGGTACGCTCCACCAGCCAGGACTTGGTCAATTATGAAGGGACCTTCCCACTTGGGCTTGAGTTTGTCCTTTTTCTTGTCCGGTAGTCGTAGAACTAATTCGCCAACGTTGTAATTTTTGGCCCGTACTTCTCTGCTTTGGTATCTTCGAGCCTGCTGTTGATAGAATGCGGAACGGGCTTTTGCCACGTCACGCTCCTCCTCCAATGCGTCCAAGCCGTCTTGCCGATCGAGCTTGGCTTCTCTTTCTTCGTACATGCGCACTCGAGGTGAGTCATGTATTATGTCGCAAGGCAAAACTGCCTCTGCGCCGTACACCATAAAGAATGGTGTGTATCCGGTGGTGCGATTCGGCGTGGTCCGCAGCCCCCAGAGTACGGAGTCGAGCTCCTCTACCCAGTGCGTGTTAGATTGCTTGAGGGACCGCACTAATCTGGGTTTGATGCCGCTCATGATAAGACCATTTGCGCGTTCGACCTGGCCGTTAGTTTGTGGGTGATAGACGGAAGCATAATCGAGCTTGATGCCCATATTTTTGCACCAGAGTTTTACCTCATCGGCCGTGAAGTTCGTGCCGTTATCAGTGATGATGCTGTGGGGGATGCCGTAACGGTGTACAACCCCGGATATAATGTCTATCACCAGTCCGGATTCGGCCGTCTTAACGGGCTTGGCTTCTATCCATTTGGTGAACTTATCCACCACGACTAGTAAGTATTTTTGCTTGTGGGTTCCGCCTTTATGGGGTGCAACCATGTCAATCCCCCAGACCGCGAAGGGCCAAGTAATGGGGATAGTTTGGAGGGCGGTGGGTGGCATATGGCTTTGGTTTGCAAAGAGCTGGCAACTGGTGCATTGTTGGACTAAGTCCTGAGCGTCTGCCCGGGCCGTCGGCGAATAAAAGCCTGTACAGAAGGCCTTGCTTACGAGGGACTGGGCTGCAGCGTGATGACCTCTGAGTCCGGCATGAATTTCAGCCAGGAGATTCCGCCCCTCCTCTTCGGAGATGCACCTTTGAAGGACTCCGGTAGTGCTTTTCTTATGAAGCTCTCCCTCATGGACTCTGTAGGCTTTGGATCGCCGTACTATGGAGCGTGCCTCATTTTGGTCCTCGGGGAGTTCCTGCCTAGTATGGTAGGCAAGGAATGGTTCTGTCCATGGGGCGATGACGGCCATTATTACGTGGGCTGAAGGTGTTATTTCATTGGCAGAGCCTCCGATTGTGTCAGAATGTTCGGTGTCGGGCAGTGCGGTTGGGTCCGGGCTGTTATTGTTCGGCTCCCCTTCCCATGTTACGGATGGCTTGAACAGCCTTTCCAAGAAGATGTTGGGGGGACTACATCGCGTTTTGCGCCGATGCGTGCCAGGACGTCTGCCGCGTGATTATTTTCGCGGGCTATGTGGTGAAATACAAGCCCCTCGAACTGAGCTGACATTTTTAGGACGGCGTTGCGGTAAGCTGCCATTTTTGGATCCTTGGCATCAAAGTCTCCATTTATTTGGGATATTACGAGGTTCGAGTCCCCGCGCACCTCTAGGTGTTGGATGCCCATGGATACTGCCATCCGGAGACCATGTAAAAGGGCCTCATATTCGGCTGCATGGTTGGAGTCCGTGTACATAATCTGTAGTACGTATTGAACTGTATCTTCTATGGGGGACATCAAAACGACGCCAGCCCCCAGTCCGGCCAACATCTTGGAGCCGTCGAAATGCATGATCCAATTTTAATATGTGCCGTACTGTTTAGGGAGTTCGGCCTCTGTCCATTCTGCGACGAAGTCGGATAAGACTTGTGACTTGATGGCTCGTCGTGGCTTATAAGTTATGTCGAACGGGAGGAGCACAATGGCCCATTTTGCAATCCGGCCCGTTGCGTCATGGTTGTTTATAATATCTTTAAGTGGTACTTCCGAGGCTACTGTTATTGAACACTCTTAAAAGTAGTGTCGTAGCTTCCGGGCTGCCATGAATACCACGTATGCAATCTTTTGATAATGCGGGTACCGTGATTTACAGGGAGTGAGGACAGTGGACACATAATAGACCGGCTTTTGAAGGGGGAATTTGTGTCCGTCCGCTTCTCGTTCGACGACGAGCACTGCGCTTACAACCTGATGTGTTGCTGCGATGTATAATAGCATTGGCTCGCCAATGTTTGGGGTGGCCAGGATTGGGTTTGTTGCTAGTATGGCTTTTATTTCGTCGAGTCCGGCCGTGGCTGCATCCATCCATTTGAAGTGTTCGGTGCGCCGAAGGAGGCAGTAAAGGGGTAGCGCCTTTTCTCCCAAGCGGGAGATAAAGCGGCTTAGAGCCGCCATGCGTCCAGTTAACTTTTGTATTTGTTTGAGGTCCTTTGGGATATCCAGTTGCGACAGAGCTCGGATCTTGGCTGGATTTGCTTCAATTCCTCTACCGGATACAATGAAGCCCAGGAGCTTTCCGGCTGGAACGCCGAAAACGCATTTTTCCGGGTTGAGCCTGATGTCGTATATTCGGAGGTTATCAAATGTGAGCCTCAAGTCGTCTACTAGAGATTCAACATGTTTTGTTTTGACGACCACATCATCTACATATGCCTCCACTGTTTTACCGATCTGGCTTGCCAGACATGTCTGAATCATGCGCTGATATGTTGCGCCGGCGTTTTTGAGCCCGAAGGGCATCGTGTTGAAGCAGAATGCCCCGTATGGTGTGATAAATGCCGTTGCAGCTTGGTCTGGTTCTGCCATGTTGATTTGATGGCAGCCAGAATATGCGTAGAGGAAACACAACGAATCGTGTCCTGCGGTAGCATCGATAAATGGATCGATGCGGGGGAGGGGGAAGGGATCCTTTGGGAAAGCCTTCTTAAGGTCTTTAAAATCAACACACAGGCGCCAGGATTTGTCCTTCTTTGGTACCATCACCAGGTTTGCTAGCCAGTCTGGATGTTTTATATATCTGATGAATCCGGCCTCCAATAGCTTTGCTAGCTCCTCTCCCATGGCCTGTCTCTTAGGTTCGGAAAAACGCCGAAGAGCCTGTTTGACAGGTTTGAATCCTGTTTGGATATTTAAGCTGTGCTCGGCCAGCCTGCGTGGGATTCCTGGCATGTCTGAAGGGTGCTAGGTGAAAATGTCCCAGTTCTCTCGTAGGAACTCTCGCAATGCGGCGTCGACATCAGGGTTTAACTTTGCCCCGATGGAAGCTGTTTTATTGGGGTCCGTTGGATGGACTTGGAATTTGACTATTTCGTCCGCCGATTTAAAGGAGGTGGACTTGGATCTTTTGTCGAGTACCACATCGTCCCTATTCACCGTAGAGCGCAGCGCAGTCAGCTCTTCAGCCGCTAGGGCTTCGGATAGTGCCTCGAGGGCCAGTGCGGCTGTCTTGTTTTCGGCGCAGAGTGCTATGTCCGGATCACTAGCGAGAGTGATGATCCCGTTAGGCCCGGGCATCTTGTGCTTCATGTACCCGTAATGGGGTATTGCTTGGAAGATTGTAAACGCTTCCCGCCCTAGCAGAGCGTGATAACCGCTGCTGAACGGAGCCACCTGGAACGTGACCTCTTCGGACCTGTAATTATCCGGCGTGCCGAACACCACATCTAGTGTGATTTTTCCTGTACAGCGCGCTTCCCGACTGGTGATTATTCCTCTAAAGGTTGTGCTGCTTCGCTCAATGCGGTTCCAGTCTATTTCTATTTTTTGAAGGGTCTCCTCATAAATGAGGTTCAAACCGCCGCCGCCGTCCATGAGTACCTTGGTAAGCCGAAAGCCGTCCATGAGTACCTTGGTAAGCTGAAAGCCGTCCACTATTGGACTGAGGACCAATGCGGCTGATGCTCGGGCTGTTCGGAATTTAGGTTCATCACTGGCGTTAAAGGTAATAGCCGTGTCACTCCATGGGTTTATTGTTGCTATTTGGTAGACTTCGGCAAGGCTGTGGAGTGTCCTTTTTCGCATATTATTTGATGCGAAAGTCTCGAAGACTGTTAATACCGTATTGGTGTCTCTGGGGTGGCTTTTTGTGGCCTCCGGAATTAGGAGATTTTTGCCAATTTTGGCCACCTGCCGGAGTATCCAACATGCTCTGAGGCTGTGAGTTGGTGTGGCGTCCTCTGTATTGTGAATTTTACAGGATCCATTAAGCCATCCTTCCAGTACGGTTCCATGCCCTGTAGAGGGTTTTTGCTTTTTAGTGCTTGAACCGGGTGACTGGTGATGATGCACCCTTTTATTTCGGACTGGGTTTGTATTCAGGGCCGGATTGTCCCAAAATTTTATTTCGGTTTTCCAGGCGCTTTCCATCGCACAGTACTTTTGTACAATGGACGCCAAGTCAGCGAAGCATGTAATATCACGGCGACTTATGGCGTTGAGTATTCCCTTGTCCGTGCAATTATTGCAGAAGATTGAGATTGCGTCTTCCTCGCGGCAGTCCCTTAGCCTGTTCTTAATCAGGAGGAATCTGGCCCAGTAATGATGTACTGTTTCATCGGGTTCTTGCCTTGATTTTGGATAGATCGCTTATGTTGGGGTGGGTGGGTGGAATTAAATCCGAAGCCTCACCCCATCTAAGGCTCAGAGGCCGAGGAATTTCAGAACTCGAAAATTTGGATTCTTGGTTGTTGTCTAATGAATCAAGCCCGTCGCCTGACTCTAAGTTCAGGTTTTGAGTGATATCCTCCCCTCCGTGGGTATCCGGCTTGGAGGGGTCAGGAATCCGGACGTAGCGAGTCCTTAAGATAGATGAAGGGTCTCCGCACTGTCCCTCTACCACGGCAACGTGATGGGTGACTTGGGGAGAGTTAATCTCTCTCAGATCGGTTTTAGGCCCAATCTGGTCGTAATCTGTAGCGACTCCCAGGGCGGCGAAGCGATCCAAGAGCTCGTTGATGGAGGAAAGCTCCATTGGATCTAACTGCTCGGCGAGTTCCGAGCTGACATGAAGATTGTTTTCGATGGCTCGAGAGGTCATCATCGGCGCAGAAGCCGAACAGGCGGTCATAAGAAAACCACCTACCGGAGGGTTTGGCCGACAGCCAAAGCGCCCTTAGCAACGGTGCCGTCTTTAAAGACGGGGCGAGGCATCCTTCCTGATGGCGACGACACAGAGGAACTCTCAATGGAAGCACCAATGTCGGTGTCAAAACCGGCGGATCTCGGGTAGGGGGTCCCGAACTGTGTGACTAGGCCGGGTGGTAACAGGAGGCAAGGGACACGAAGTTTTACCCAGGTTCGGGCCCTCTCGATGGAGGTAAAACCCTACGTCCTGCTTGATTAATATTCATGATATGGGTAGTACAAGAGTAGATCTACCACGAGATCGAGGAGGCTAAACCCTAGAAGCTAGCCTATGGTATGATTGTTGACGTGTATGTTGTCCTATGGACTAAAACCCTCCGGTTTATATAGACACCGGGGAGGGTTAGGGTTACACAAAGTCGGTTACAATGGTAGGAGATCTTTATATCCGTATCGCCAAGCTTGCCTTCCACGCCAAGGAAAATCCCTTCCGGACACGGGATGGAGTCTTCAACTTGTATCTTCATAGTCCAGGAGTCCGGCTGAAGGTATAGTCCTGCTATCCAAACACCCCCTAATCCAGGACTCCCTCAGTCGCCCTCTTGGAAAGATCTTGGCTTGACCTTCCAGCTATGGCAGCGGCGCGGACCCTGCTGATAGATGGCGGACCGACTGAGAGCTAACAGCCGGCCCTCTTCCAGCAGGTCGATGCCGTCTTCTCATGCTTCCTTGGTTTCCGCCTCCGTGTACATGGTGACCCGAGGCGAGTCGAACTCGATGTCAGTTGGGATGACGGCCTCAACACCATATACAAGGAAAAAAGGGTGAAGCCGGTCGATATGTTTGGGGTAGTGCGCAAACTCCAGAGGACGGCCGGCAGCTCATCGAGCCAGCAGCCGGCTGAACGCTCCAGTGGCACGACCAGTCGGGGCTTGATGCCTGAGAGGATGAGGCCATTTGCTCGCTCGACCTGGCCGTTTGACTGCGGGTGGGCAACGGACGCTAGGTCCAGCCGGATGTCGTGTGTTGCGCAGAAACGTGCCAGTGCTCCCTTTGCAAAATTTGTGCCGTTGTCGGTGATGATGCTATGCGGTAGGCCATACCGGGTTATAATATCTGCGATGAATGTGACGGTAGTCGGCCCATTCAGCTTTTTGATCGGCTTCGCCTCAATCTAATTGGTAAATTTGTCCACAGCGACGAGCAGATGTGTCATGCCGCCGCGTGCCGTCTTGAACGGGCCCACCATGTCCAGCCCCCAGATGGCAAAGGGCCAGGTGAGGTGGATGGTCTTGAGTGTAGAAGCCGGCAAGTGTTGCATGGAGCTGAAAACTTGGCACCCTTTGCAGTTTTTGACTACTTCCTTGGCGTCTTCCAAGGCAATCGGCCAGAAAAATCCGTGGCGAAAAGCCTTGGAGACGAGTGATCTTGAGGCTGCATGGTGGCCGCATTCTCCTTGGTGGATGTCCCTGAGGATTGCTGTGCCCTTCTCTGGTTCGACGCAGCGCTGGAAGACTCCAGTGACGCTGCGCCTAACAAGCTCTCTATTGATGATTGTGTAGGCTCCGGCTCGGCGTTGAACTTGTCTTGCCGAGATCTCGTCAGTTGGCAGCTCTCTGTTTACTAAAAGTTGAGGATGGGCTGGGCCCAGGATGGAGCTGTGACTTCTTCTATTGTCAGGACTGCCACTGTGATAGGGGCGGGTGGGCTGGGTAGTGAAGAGTTGGGGTCGGAGTCGGCCATCGCCTGTTGTGTTGATGTAGTCCCTGGGCCGGCTGCAGTAGTCCCCGGGCCGAGTTCCGAATTCCCCAGGCCGGGTGCGACTATGGCAGTCCCCGGGCCGCCTGTTGGAGTCCCCGCGCCGCCTGCTTGGTTTCCCAAGTCGGATCCGACTGTGTTGGGGTCATGCGGCACGAAGATGGAATCAGATTTTGGAGATGGCTTGATAGACGGCTTGAGGAGTCGGTGGAGAGAAATGCTGGCTGGAATGGCTTGCCGGGTGGATCCTACTCGTGCAAGGGCATCCGCTTGCATGTTGTCGGCACGTGGTACATGAAGGAACTCGCATCCTTGAAAGTATCCACTGATTTGCTGGACGAGGAAACGATAGCTCGCCATGTTTGCGTCTTTGGCGTCCCAGTCACCGGATAACTGTTGAACCACCAAATCCGAGTCGCCATAGCACAAGATCCGGCGGATGCCGAGTTCTTTGGCTAGTCGGAGCCCGTGTATGAGCGCCTCGCACTCGGCCACATTGTTGGAGGCGGCAAAATGAATTTGCAATGTATACTTGAGCTTGTCGCCCTTGGGAGAGGTGAGGACGATGCCGGCTCCCAAGCCGGTGTGCATCTTGGACCCATCAAAGTGCATCCGCCAGTGAGTGGAGTCGGGAGCCGGTGGCAGGTATTGGGTTTCGGCCCAATCGATGAGGAAGTTGGCCAGTGCCTGGGACTTAATGGCGGTGCGGGTGTCGGTGTCAAAACCGGTGGATCTCGGGTAGGGGGTCCCGAACTGTGCGTCTAGGACGGATGGTAACAAGAGGCAAGGGACATGAAGTTTTACCCAGGTTCGGTCCCTCTCGATGGAGGTAAAACCCTACGTCCTGCTTGATTAATATTGATGATATGGGTAGTACAAGAGTAGATCTACCACGAGATCGAGGAGGCTAAACCCTAGAAGCTAGCCTATGGTATGATTGTTGACGTGTATGTTGTCCTACGAACTAAAACCCTCCAGTTTATATAGACACCAGAGAGGGTTAGGGTTACACAAAGTCGGTTACAATGGTAGGAGATCTTTATATCCGTATCGCCAAGCTTGCCTTCCACGCCAAGGAAAATCCCTTCCGGACACGGGACGAAGTCTTCAATCTTGTATCTTCATAGTCCAGGAGTCCGGCTGAAGGTATAGTCCGGCTATCCGAACACCCCCTAATCCAGGACTCCCTCAGTAGCCCCCGAACCAGGCTTCAATGACGATGAGTCCGGCGCACAGATTGTCTTCGGCACTGCAAGGCGGGTTCTCCTCCAAATTCCGCGTACCTGTTGAATAAAGTCCGGTTTCTTGTAGATGTTTGCGCTCCTTGGCTTCTGCGCCCAATAATGGCCACTTCCCACGTGTCAAACGAGTATGAAAAGTCTGAGTGTTTTTACATTCACACCCCCAGTCGCGTAAAGGAGCTGCCCTATTTAAGGGGACGAGGATTTAGATCCAATCCACACCTTCTCCCCTCCGCGAGTGTTCATCAGAGTGCATCAGACAAAGGTCCATTCCACCATGGCCAGCAGTCGCAACTCCTCCCCTTGCCCTTCCAGCCCTAAGCCTGGATATTGGGAGAGATGTTCCATCCCGCATAGCGAGCTAGTGACACTTCAGACCAAGGGATTTCTCCCCCCGGCCTCTATGGTCCCGATCCGAGCCGGTCTTGCTGTCTACAACGGCGGAGAGCAAGCAGAGAATGCCCCTAATCCCTCCAAAGGAGAACGGGTGTGCCTCGTCCCTTACTTAATAAGGGGGCTCAGATTTCCAATCCATCCATTTCTCCGAGGGCTGCTGGAGGTCTACGGCCTCTAGCTACATCATCTCACGCCTGCTTCAGTATTGCATATCGCGGGCTTTGTAGCCCTCTGCGAGCTGTTCTTGGGTGTTGAAGCTCATTTCGGACTGTGGACGGAGCTATTTTGCCTCGTGCCCCGTTCCAAGAAGGGGTCAATGTATCAAGTGGGCGGAGCCGAAGTGTGGCACATCCCCGGGACCGGATATCTGTCCGGAACCCCAAAGAAGGCGTCCGAAGACTAGCCCTCAGAATGGTTTTATGTAGAAGACGTCCCGCTGCCGGATCCTGTCCGGACCGGCCTCCCTGAATTCAACAGTGCCCCCTTAAAGAAGCGCCTAAGCTGGCGCCCACGGAGCCCTCAGAGGGAAAGTGACAGGGACATCATTTACCTGATGGGCCGAATAAGATTGTTAGCACATTCCGGACTAACCATGATCGGGGTTATGGCCGAATGCATTATGCGGGGGGTGCAGCTGCTTCAGTATAGAAGCCACCCCATGTAGGACTTCAACGGGGAGGAAGACGCCACCCGCTACGGTCGTAAGGGGCCGGATTCAGCTGCCGCTCTACTAAAGATCTTGTCCACTTTGTATAAGGGAGAACAGGAGGAATTTCTCCGCGTCAACCCTCAGGGTGGATTCTCCATGCACAATCCCCCGAGCTGGGTAAGCGGCCGTATTTACTTGTCCATCCGTTTTGTATTCCCATTGTTAAATATTCCGTCTGACGACTTTAACGCAGGAACTGCGCCGGGATGTTAAGGAAATAAGCAGCCCTCCTCCACAACCCGAGGACCCAGGACGGCCCTCGACCCGGCCTCTCAAGAGGATCCGGACATATCTGTGGAGCTGATTGATGGAGTGTTCCATCAATTGAGCAAGGACAACGCCTTGGTGGCCATTACGGCCGATTACCCAGGGCTAATCCTGACGCCCCAGGTACCTGAGATCGAAGTCCCAGTACCCTGAATAGGTGTCCGCCCACTCGTGTTCAGTTTCCTAATTGCAACCGAACTTTGCAGGGGAGGTATTTAAGGCGGAAGGCCGAACCTGCAGCGATAAGCCAACGAGGGGCCGTAGGGCCCCGCGGGTAGAAAAGAAGTGCAGTCTGGACTGAGGCGTCAGTGCAAAGGTATGACGCGCCCCCTTATCCCAGGTGTTATATCTTAGAGGCATATTGACACTCGCGCTCTTTTCAGGACAAAGAGACCTCGCCGGACTACATCCGGAGAGGCTGCCAATCGCGCCTCTGCCAGCCAGGCTCCGAAGCCTGGTCAGGAGGCGGAGGCGAACGCAAGGCGCGCGCCAGACGCTCCTCTGACGGAGGATGTGGACGGGTTGTCTGCCACCAACTCTGAGGTGGAGAGTGCCATGAACCACAGGCGTCGCCGGACAGTTCTGCGCGACACTTGTTTTTCCCAAGGGGCGTTAGATGCCGTCAACTCGGGAGATGCGTATCTCCGTGCCGCTCAAAATGGTCTAGCTAGAGCCACGGAGCAGTATGTAAAAGACATACGGGTAAGAAAATTCTGGTAATTATATGTATATACCAGTAGCCCCCGAGACTTGAAACAGTTAGAATAACTTATTTAAGGATCATTTGTGATGCAGGTTCTTACGGAAAAGAATTCCCTACTGTCCAAGGAGTTGGAAGAGTGCAAAGCCCAACTTGAGGCCGCACTAGCCGCGACAGGGGAGCCCAAGGAGACCCCCTCGGGTAATATACACTTCGAAAGATAAGTATTTTGCCAAGCACTTCTTTGATGCCAATCTGACAAATGAAATTGCAGATGGCGCCGGATTGAATCCGGAAAGGCAACACCTCCTACGCCAGTTAAAGGCTGGTGAGAGGGTGCTGATAAAGGTGATGGGGGAGAAGAACGATCTCCAAGATGCCAACACCAAGCTGGGCGTCAAGCTGAAAGATGTTTGCGCCCAGCTGTCAGACTCCGTGAAGGAGAATCAGCGGCTTCGGCGCGGCATATTTAGTAAGTGCTTGAACGAACCTTTTGAAAGAAAGTTCGGTGGGGAAGTCGACTAACAGAGCAATGTATGTAGGTGTACTAACAGGTCGTCCTGCAGAGGAGATGCCCGGTTCTACGGGTGACCTTCTTCCCGAGCTCCCGCAACTGCTCGATCGAGTTCGACAGGCGATGCAAGGCGTCGCCCAGGCCCTGTGTCCATCCGTCTCCATGCCCGAAGGTCTTGGAGAGCTTGCAGAGAAGCTAAAGGGAGCACGGCGGCGCTTCCGATTGTGGAAGATATCAGCCTGCCGTCAAGGCGCTAGGGAGGCCTGGGCCATGGTGAAGACACGGTACGCAAAGGCTGACCCCAAACACATGGCCCAGGTCGGTCCTATAGGGCCCGATGGGAAGGAGATCCCTGTAAGCTTAGTATACGGCCAAGTAGAGTTGGCCGCAAAGTATTCCCAGCAGGACTGTAAATTAGACAGCCTGTTAGATGGTATTGAAGAGGAATACAACCAGTCAAGATGACTATGTAATTTAATTGACATTTATAATGCCTTCTAGCCGGATTGTAGATCATTTGTCATGGCCGACCTTTTCGCTTCAGCCTCAGGACCTGACGGTCCGGAGTGTGTCCGAATTCCCATGCGCTTATATAGGAACCGGGGAATGCATGGAGACTAGGCGTAGGGGTCATTGGGGCGTGAACAGACAAGTGCCCGACTAGGTATGTTATATTACATGGTTAGTAAGAAACATCTTCCAGGGAAAATAGTTCCGTTAGGGGTTCCTTTCCCTGGGAGGCATGCCCTAAGGTGCATGTCCATGCTGCGAAAAGAAACGCAGGAAAAACATCTGGGGGCGTATAAATAAAAATAAAAAAAGATCATCTTTAGTTCACGGATCGAATATTCCCTTAAGAACGCTAGCTTTCGGCTTCACCCAGTCTGAGGTACACATCCGGCTGACAGGGCAGTAACAATCGCAGAGGTGCCCCCTTTACCACCTAGCCGAACAATCGGGAACATAGGGGTAAGCACAGGAGCCACGCAACCCAGCTTGGCCAAAACTTAAGTCATATCGATGCATATAATGGTGAAAGAAACGTACATGCGGAAGTGTGACACATGTGTTGGGCATGAAGCCCGTATGAATAAGCTTCTGTTTAAAGAATCCCCTAGGTTTAGTGAGCGCGGATAGAGCGTCACTTTATGAGCCTTTAAAGGCTATAAGAGAGAGAGAGAGAAGAACAAGAGAAATGCAAGACAGAAAATATATAAAAAATGGACAGAGGAAGGAGACGAACACAGAGTCCGGCGCTAGGCATAGAATCTTCGGAGACGGGCTGCGTTCCATGGGTTTGGCTCGAGTCGGTTATCCGATGCATCCCGCAGGCGGTACGCTCCACCAGTCAGGGCTTGGTCAATTATGAAGGGACCATACCACTTGGGCTTGAGTTTGTCCTTTTTCTTGTCCGGTAGTCGTAGAACTAATTCGCCAACGTTGTAATTTTTGGCCCGTACTTCTCTGCTTTGGTATCTTCGAGCCTGCTGTTGATAGAATGCGGAACGGGCTTTTGCCACGTCACGCTCCTCCTCCAATGCGTCCAAGCTGTCCTGCCGATCGAGCTCGGCTTCTCTTTCTTCGTACATGCGCACTCGAGGTGAGTCACGGATTATGTCGCAAGGCCAAACTGCCTCTGCGCCGTACACCATAAAGAATGGTTGTATCCGGTGGTGCGATTCGGCGTGGTCCGCAGCCCCCAGAGTACGGAGTCGAGCTCCTCTACCCACTGCGTGTTAGATTCCTTGAGGGGCCGCACTAATATGAGTTTGATGCCGCTCATGATAAGACCATTTGCGCGTTCGACTTGGCCGTTAGTTTGTGGGTGATAGGCGAAAGCATAATCGAGCTTGATGCCCATGTTTTTGCACCAGAGTTTTACCTCGTTGGCCATGAAGTTCGTGCCGTTATCAGTGATGATGCTGTGGGGGACAGCGTAACGGTGTGCAACCCCAGATATAAAGTCTATCACCGGTGCGGATTCGGCCATCTTAACAGGCTTGGCTTCTATCCATTTGGTGAACTTATCCACCATGACTAATAAGTATTTTTGCTTGTGGGTTCCACCATTAAGGGGTCCAACCATGTCAAGCCCCCAGACCGCGAAGGGCCAAGTAATGGGGATAGTTTGGAGGGCGGTGGGTGGCATATGGCTTTGGTTTGCAAAGAGCTGGCAACCGGTGCATCGTTGGACTAAGTCCTGAGCGTCTTCCCGGGCCGTCGGCCAATAAAAGCCTGTACGGAAGGCCTTGCTTACAAGGGACCGGGCTGGAGTGTGATGACCGCCGAGTCCGGCATGAATTTTAGCCAGGAGATTCCGCCCCTCCTCTTCGGAGATGCACCTTTCAAGGACTCCGGTAGTGCTTTTCTTATAAAGCTCTCCCTCGTGGACTCTGTAGGCTTTGGATCGCCGCACTATGCAGCGTGCCTCATTTTGGTCCTCGGGGAGTTCCTGCCTAGTAAGGTAGGCGAGGAATGGTTCTGTTCACGGGGCGATGATGGCCATTATTACGTGGGCTAAAGGTGTTATTTCATTGGCAGAGCCTCCGATTATGTCAGAATGTTCGGTGTCGGGCAGTGCGATTGGGTCCGGGCTGTTATTGTTCGGCTCCCCTTCCCATGCTACGGATGGCTTGAACAGCCTTTCCAAGAAGATGTTGGGGGGACTACATCGCGTTTTGCGCCGATGCGTGCCAGGACGTCTGCCGCCTAATTATTTT
The DNA here is from genome assembly GCF_003073215.2 of Triticum urartu. NCBI lineage: Eukaryota > Viridiplantae > Streptophyta > Magnoliopsida > Poales > Poaceae > Triticum > Triticum urartu. The sequence goes on from NC_053025.1 coordinate 583,983,042, forward strand.
TGCGGGCTATGTCATGAAATTCAAGCCCCTCGAACCGAGCTGACATTTTTAGGACAGCGTTGCGGTAAGCTGCCATTTTTGGATCCTTGGCATCAAAGTCTCCATTTATTTGGGATATTGCGAGGTTTGAGTCCCCGCGCACCTCTAGGCGTTGGATGCCCATGGATACTGCCATCCGGAGACCATGTAAAAGGGCCTCATATTCTGCTGCATTGTTGGAGTCCGTGTACATAATCTGTAGTACGTATTGAACCGTATCTTCTATGGGGGACGTCAAAACGACGCTAGCCCCCAGTCCGGCCAACATCTTGGAGCCGTCGAAATGCATGATCCAATTTGAATATGTGCCGTACTCTTTAGGGAGTTCGGCCTCCGTCCATTCTGCGACGAAGTCGGCCAAGACTTGTGACTTGATGGCTCGTCGTGGCTTATAAGTTATGTCGAACGGGAGGAGCTCAATGGCCCATTTTGCAATCCGTCCCGTTGCGTCACGGTTTTTTATAATATCGTTAAGTGGTACTTCCGAGGCTACTGTTATTGAACACTCTTGAAAGTAGTGTCATAGCTTCTGGGATGCCATGAATACCGCGTATGCAATCTTTTGATAATGCGGGTACCGTGATTTGCAGGGAGTGAGGACAGTGGACACATAATAGACCGGCTTTTGAAGGGGGAATTTGTGTCCGTCCGCTTCTCGTTCGACGATGAGCACTGCGCTTACAACCTGATGTGTTGCTACGATGTATAATAGCATTGGCTCGCCAATGTTTGGCGCGGCCAGGACTGGGTTTGTTGCCAGTATGGCTTTTATTTCGTCGAGTCCGGGCATGGCTGCATCCGTCCATTTGAAGTGTTCAGTGCGCCGAAGGAGGCGGTAAAGGGGTAGGGCCTTTTCTCCCAAGCAGGAGATAAAGCGGCTTAGAGCCACCACGCATCCGGTTAACTTTTGTATTTGTTTGAGGTCCTTTGGGATATCCAGTTGCGACAGAGCTCGGATCTTGGTTGGATTTGCTTCAATTCCTCTACCAGATACAATGAAGCCCAAGAGCTTTCCGGCTGGAACGCCGAAAACGCATTTTTCCGGGTTGAGCTTGATGTCGTATGTTCGGAGGTTATCAAATGTGAGCCTCAAGTCGTCTACTAGAGATTCAACATGTCTTGTTTTGACGACCACATCATCTACATATGCCTCCACTGTTTTGCCGATCTGGCTTGCCAGACATGTCTGAATCATGCGCTGATATGTTGCGCCGGCGTTTTTGAGCCCGAAGGGCATCGTGTTGAAGCAGAATGGCCCGTATGGTGTGATAAATGCCGTTGCGGCTTGGTCTGGTTCTGCCATCTTGATTTGATGGTAGCCAGAATATGCGTCGAGGAAACACAACGAATCGTGTCATGCGGTAGCGTCGATAATTTGATCGATGCGGGGGAGGGGGAAGGGATCCTTTGGGCAAGTCTTGTTAAGGTCTTTAAAATCAACACACAGGCGCCAAGATTTGTCCTTCTTTGGTACCATCACCAGGTTTGCTAGCCAGTCCGGATGTTTTATATCTCTGATGAATCCGGCCTCCAATATCTTTGCTAGCTCCTCTCCCATGGCCTGTCTCTTAGGTTCGGAAAAACGCCGAAGAGCCTGTTTGACAGGTTTGAATCATGTTTGGATATTTAAGCTGTGCTCGGCCAGCTTGCGTGGGATTCCTGGCATGTCTGAAGGGTGCCAGGCGAAAATTTCCCAGTTCTCTCATAGGAACTCTCACAATGCGGCGTCGACATCAGGGTTTAACTGTGCCCCGATGGATGCTGTTTTATTGGGGTCCGTTGGATGGACTTAGAATTTGACTATTTCGTCCGCCGGTGTAAAGGAGGTGGACTTGGATATTTTGTCGAGTACCACATCGTCCCTATTCACCGTAGAGCGCAGCGCAGTCAGCTCCTCAGCCGCTAGGGCTTCGGATAGTGCCTCGAGGGCCAGTGCGGCTGTCTTGTTTTCGGCGCGGAGTGCTATGTCTGGATCACTAGCGAGAGTGATGATCCCGTTAGGCCCGGGCATCTTGAGCTTCATGTACCCGTAATGGGGTATTGCTTGGAAGATTGTAAACGCTTCCCGCCCTAGCAGAGCGTGATAACCGCTTCTGAACAGAGCCACCTGGAACGTGACCTCTTCGGACCTGTAATTATCCGGCGTGCCGAACACCACATCTAGTGTGATTTTTCCTGTACAGCGCGCTTCCCGACTGGTGATTATTCCTCTATAGGTTGTGCTGCTTCGCTCAATGCGGTTCCAGTCTATTTCTATTTTTTGAAGGGTCTCCTCATAAATGAGGTTCAATCCGCTGCCGCCGTCCATGAGTACCTTGGTAAGCCGAAAGCCGTCCACTATTGGACTGAGGACTAATGCGGCTGATGCTCGGGCTGTTCGGAATTTAGGTTCATCACTGGCGTTAAAAGTAATAGCCGTGTCACTCCATGGGTTTATTGTTGCTATTTGGTAGACTTCGGCAAGGCTGTGGAGTGTCCTTTTTCGCATATTATTCGATGCGAAATTCTCGAAGACTGTTAATACCGTATTGGTGTCTCTGGGGTGGCTTTCTGTGGCCTCCGGAATTAGGAGATTTTTGCCAATTTTGGCCACCTGTCGGAGTATCCAACATGCTCTGAGGGTGTGAGTTGGTGTGGCGTCCTCTGTACTGTGAATTTTACAGGGTCCATTAAGCCATCCTTCCAGTACGGTTCCATGCCCTATAGAGGGTTTTTTGCTTTTTAGTGCTTGAACCGGGTGACTGGTGATGATGCACCCTTTTATTTCGGACTGGGTTTGTATTCAGGGCCGGATTGTCCCAAAATTTTATTTCGGTTTTCCAGGCGCTTTCCATCGCACAGTACTTTTGTACAATGGACGCCAAGTCAGCGAAGCGTGTAATATCACGGCGACTTATGGCGTTGAGTATTCCCTTGTCCATGCAATTATTGCAGAAGATTGTGATTGCGTCTTCCTCGCGGCAGTCCCTTAGCCTGTTCTTAATCAGGAGGAATCTGGCCCAGAGGCCGATTATGATGTACTGTTTCATCGGGTTCTTGCCTGATTTTGGATAGATCGCTTATGTTGGGGTGGGTGGGTGGAATTAATTCCGAAGCCTCACCCCATCTAAGGCTCAGAGGCCGAGGAATTTCGGAACTCAAAAATTTGGATTCCTGGATGTTGTCTAATGAATCAAGCCCATCGCCTGACTCTAAGTTCAGGTTTTGAGTGATATCCTCCCCTCCGCGGGTATCCGGCTTGGAGGGGTCGGGAATCCGGACGTAGCGAGTCTTTAAGATAGATGAAGGGTCGCCGCACTGTCCCTCTACCACGACAACGTGATGGGTGACTTGGGGAGAGGTAATCTCTCTCAGATCGGTTTTAGGCCCAATCTGGTCGTAATCCGTAGCGACTCCCAGTGCGGCGAAGCGATCCAAGAGCTCGTTGATGGAGGAAAGCTCCATTGGATCTAACTGCTCGGCGAGTTCCGAGCTGACATGAAGATTTTTTTTTGATGGCTCGAGAGGTCATCGTCGGCGCAGAAGCCGAATAGGCGGTCATAATAAAACCACCTAGCCGGAGGGTTTGGTCGACAACCAAAGCTCCCTTAGCAACGGTGCCGTCTTTAGAGACGGGGCGAGGCATCCTTCCTGATGGCGACGACACAGAGGAACTCTCAATTAAAGCACCAATGTCGGTGTCAAAACCGGCGGATCTCGAGTAGGGGGTCCTGAACTGTGCGTCTAGGTCAGATGGTAACAGGAGGCAAGGGACACGGAGTTTTACCTAGGTTCGGGCCCTCTCGATGGAGGTAAAACCCTACGTCCTGCTAGATTAATATTGATGATATGGGTAGTACAAGAGTAGATCTACCACGAGATCGAGGAGGCTAAACCCTAGAAGCTAGCCTATGGTATGATTGTTTACGTGTATGTTGTCCTACAGACTAAAACCCTCCGGTTTATATAGACACCGGAGAGGGTTAGGGTTACACAAAGTCAGTTACAATGGTAGGAGATCTTTATATCCGTATCGCCAAGCTTGCCTTCCACGCCAAAGGAAATCCCTTCCGGACACGGGACGGAGTCTTCAATCTTGTATCTTCATAGTCCAGGAGTCCGGCTGAAGGTATAGTCCGGCTATCCGAACACCCCCTAATCTAGGACTCCCTCAGTGGGGCTGGTAGAAGATCGTGTAGGGGGCCGACTCAATGGCCCATTCGGCCACTCGGCCGGATGCATCCCGGCTGCCTATGATCTCGGCAAGCGGAGCAGTACATACGACCGTAATGGGGTGCTCTTGAAAATAGGGCTTGAGCTTCTTGGCAGCGAAGTACACACCATAGCACATCTTCTGGTAGTGTGGGTAGTTCTGCTTCGAGGTGGATAAGACTTCGCTTAAATAATACACCGGCCTCTGAACCAGCTGAGCCCGGCCTTCTTCTGGGAGTTGGACTATGATGACAGTGCTGACCACCCGGCTAGTAGCGGCAATGTAAAGGAGCATGGCTCCTTTTCAGCCGGAGCTGCCAAGACATGCGGTGTGGTCTGCATCTTCTTTAGCTCATGGAAGACTTGGTCCGCCTGGTCGTTCCACTCGAAATGAGTGGACTTCTTCATGAGTCGATAGAGGGGGAGGGCCTTCTCTCCGAGCCGGCTGATGAAGAGGTTCAGGGAAGCCAGGCATCCGGTGAACTTCTGGACATCCCGCAGCTTCGTGGGAATCTCCATTCTCTCTATGGCCCTGATCTTTATTGGGTTGCACTCGATGCCGCGTTCGGAGACCAGGAAGCCTAGGAGCTGGCCGGCTGGTACTCCGAACACACATTTCTCGAGGTTGAGCTTGATTTGGAATCGGCGCAAGTTTTCAAATGTTTTTCTGAGGTCTTCCAGCAAGGTGCCGCGCTTCTCCATCTTCACCACAATATCGTCTACATAGACGTGAACATTTCTGCCGAGCTGCTTGAGGAGGCATTTCTGCATGCAACGCTGAAAAGTGGCACTGGCATTTCTCAAGCCGAATGTCATAGTCAGGTAGCAGAAGGCTCCGAATGGTGTGATGAAGGCGGTTTTCAGGCGGTCAGCTAGATCCAACTTTATCTGGTGGTAGCCTGAGTAAGCATCCAAGAAGCTCAACAGCTCGCATCCGGCTGTGGAGTCTATTACTTGATCAATCCTTGGCAAGGCAAAGGGATCTTTGGGGAAAACCTTGTTGAGGCTAGTGTAGTCTATACACATGCGCCAATTGTTGTTTTTCTTCAGCACGAGGACCGGGTTGGCGAGCCATTCTGGGAAGAAAACTTCCATAATGAAGCCGGCTGCCAGAAGCCGGGCTATCTCTTCTCCGATAATCCTTCTCTTATCTTACGATAGTCGGCTGAGAGGCTGTTTGACTGGTTTCGCACCTTCTCGGACATGTAGCTTGTGCTCGGCGAATTCCTTCGGCACACCCGACATGTCCTTGGGGGACCATGCGAAAATGTCCTGATTCTCACGGAGGAAATCGGCGAGCTTGCCTTCCTATCTGCAGTCCAGGTTTGCCCCGATGGTGGCAAACCTTTCTGGGTGATCTGGGTCTAGAGGTACCCTCTTTGTTTCTTTGGCCGGCTGAAAGGAACCTTAGGCACCACACTCCTTGGGGGTGGGGGACAGGGCCAGCTGCTTGCCGTCCATGGCCATGACTCGGTCCAATATCTTCTTCTCTTCAGCAATTACAAGGGACTTGGCCAGCCGGCTGCTGGCAGCCGTGCACTCGGAGGATTTGTTGTAGTCTCCGGCTATGGTGATGATGCCCTTGGAACTTGGTATCTTCATCTTGAGGTAGGTGTAATGGGGTACAACCATGAACTTGGCCAGGGCAGGTCGGCCAAGCAACGCGTGGTAAGGGCTCTCTAGATCCACCACTTCAAACCACACCGCCTCTCGGCGGAAATGATCCTTGTCCCCGAAGAGGACATCTATCTTGATCTTGCCGATTGGGGAGCAGGACAAGCCGGGTACGATGCCATGGAACACAGTCCGACTGGGCATGAGCTGCTTTGTCTTGATGCTCAGCTTCTCCATGGTGTCGCGGTATAGGATATTGATGCTGCTCCCACCATCTATCAGCACATGGGAGAAACGGGCGGCTCGCCTTTCCGTAACGAGGGTGGCGTCCAGAACCAATGCGTAGGATCCAGGAGACAGCATTACCTCTGGGTGATCTGTGCGGCTCCAGCTAATAGGCCTTTTTGACCAGTGCATGAATTCTGGGTTGTTGGAGGTGACTGCGTTGACTTTTTGGTGTTGTCGGCGCCGGCTACGCCGATCTTCTGGCTAGCTGGTGAAGACGACATAGGCGGCATGCTCGTCGGGGTACTCGTCTTGAACTGCCCCGACCGCTGGTCGAGCGGCCGGCTGCGGGGGAGCCGGAGGCGGCTGACCAGCAGGCGGAGACGGCGCCATCCCCTCACCCTTGGAGAACCGAGTGAGCCAATGGCATTTTCTGGTCGTGTGGTTTGAAGGTTTGCGCCGCTGTGAAACTTGCAGGGGGCATCAAGCGCTTGTTCGTAGGAGGTAGCCGGCTGCCACGCCGGCTTGCCGCCCTTCTGCTTCTTGGGTGCGGGTTGTCCTTCGGGTTGTTCGTCTTCAACTGTGGCCACCTGCCGACTGGTGGAAGGCGGCATGGGAGCCTTGCGCTTGTGGTCGTTCTGGTGCGGGCGTCGGCTGGATTCTCCAGCCGGCGTCTTGGGACTCGGAGCGAGCACCTTCCCGGAGGCGTCTACTCAGAGCTCGGTCTTCATCGAGGAATCGGCCGTGGCGTATTTATCAGCTATGACCAGGAGCTCGTCAAGCATAGTTGGCTCGTCGCAGAGGAGTCGGTGCTTGAGGAGGGTGCCTTCTCGGCACCCGGCGGTGAAGTACTCTATAGCTTGGACCTCGTGCACTCCCTCACAGGAATTGCGGAGCTCGGCCCACCGCGTGAGGTAGTCGCGAGTCAATTCATTGGGCCCTTGGACGCACAAGGAGAGCTGTCGGGGCTTAGGAGCCCGCTTGTAGGTGCTGGTGAAGTTGCGTATGAAGGCTTCAGTGAAGTCTAGCCAGCTGTTGACACTGTAAGGCTTGAGGCTGTTAAGCTAGGTGCACGTCGTGCCTTGGAGCATGAGGGGCACATATTTTACGGCAACACGCCTGTTGCCGTTTGCGATGCTAACCGCGGTGGAGTAGTCGATCAACCAATCTTCCGGCTTTACGGAGCCATTGTACTTGGGCGTGTCTCTTGGGAGCGAGAACCCTTTGGGGAAGGGCTCGTCGTAGATGCGGGGGCCGAAGCAAGACGGGCCGACATCATCTCTTCTTCCAGGGCCAAGGATCACGCAAGGTGGTCGATCCGGTGGCGGGCATCATTCTCACCGACTCCTTCGCGGCGACCCAGCCAGCCGCTGAGAGTCGGCTGCGTGACTGGCGGCGGGGTAGGGTATCTCCCCCCACGAGGCGGAGGAGGAGGGGGGTTGCCCCGCCACTCCATGGCTCGAGGGCGGCCCTCGGCGTCACGCTCGATGGAGATTCGAGTCCGGCTGCGGTTGGCAGCCGGCTCCTTTTCTTTTCTCGCGCGGGTGTTGCCCACAGTCGGTGTTCGGGACGTCGCGCCATGCTCACGGCGCGGACGCCAGCTTCATGCCGCTCTGTGGCCGCGTCGATAAGTTGCTGGATGCGTCTGGTCATGTAAGAGAGCTCATCAAGCCCCAGCCCATTCAACTCGTTTGCGGCCGCCTGGGCGGCGCGGAAGTTCTCGAGAGGCGTGGCATAGACTAGGCGGTCTGCTACGAGCATGTCGGCGATAGCCGCGCCGAGTTTCTTGACAATACCGACACGGCTCGGCCCGTCGGGAGGCGGCGTGCCAAAGGCGGCTCGGTCGACCTCGCGCTGGTGAGCCTCGGTGAGGCGTCTCATGGTGGCGAGCCTCTGGCCCTCCGCAACGAGGGCGAGGGGGCGCGCCTCCAATGTCTTGGCGTCCGTGTCGGCCGGGACGGGGACGGACAAGTTGTGCAGCGCCGCCTGCAGAGCGTCGTGGGCGTTTCTACTTGAGGAGGCGCCGTGGCTGATAACCAGTACCTCGGTAATGGCGCTGCCGCTGCTGTTGGCTTGAGGAAGAAGGTCATTGATGACCACCACGTTGGTGGGGAAGGCGTCAAGGGATGCCGTGTTGGAGTCGACAAGCATCGGGTCGGTGGGGCCAACCGAGTTCGCGGCAAGCTCGCCGGAGACGTGGAGTTGATCGAGGAGGCTGACGAGGTGGCTCTCGGGGCAGTCTGTGCCCGCGTCGGATGCGGGCTTGTCAGAGATGCGAGCCTCGCCAAGAAGATCGGCGAGGCAGCTCGCCGCGCAGGCGTCGGCGATGTCTTGCAGCGCGTCGGGGCAAGCGCCATCGGGCGAGCCAGGCTGGCTACGCACGTTGGGAAGGAAAAGGGTTCCTGCCTAGAGCAGGTCTCCGGACAACAGTGCACCTGGCCCCACGGTGGGCGCCAAATGTCGGGTGGTTGGTGCGACATATGCCAATGGATGGCTTATCATTGTGGGAGCCAATAAAACATTGCCGGTGCCTGGAAACGGGATAAGGCGAAGACATGCACGCCGGCGAATCTTACCCAGCTTCAGGGCTCTTCGTGGAGATAACACCCCTAATGCTGCTCTGCGGGGTCTCCACATGATCACTAGCTCGGTGGGTTGCTATAGAATGCTCCTTGAGATGTTCGGTGAAAGGATAAGGGAGGGCCAGGCAAGCCCAATCTATCCAAAAAGTGACCTCCCCTGCATGGGAACCCTGGGGGGATTATATAGGCCTACCCCCCAGGGGTACAATGGTAATCCGGCTGGGCGTGGGCCCCAACCGTCTGTGTCTACGCCCGCCGGCTTCTCCGCCGACTGGTGGGGCCCGCCGGCTGCCGACCCTTTGGCCGACAGACCGGCCCCACCGCTCGGGGGTCTTGTCGGGGGCTGGTTACTGTTACCTTGCCCCTGGTGACGATGGCTTTGTCGTGGTAAGCATGGCTACAGTGCCGCCGCGACGCGGCTCATCACTGTAGCCTTACCTTCTCTTGTCTCCTTAATGAAGCACCTCCTTGGAGGGAGAGAGCTGGCCGGCTGTTGGAAGCCGGCCATATCATTGGCCGACTGTGGGAAGCCTAGCCGCCTTCGGGATCTCCCTGACCGAGGGGGCCCGCCACCCATGGGTCGTACTGACCCCTCGCCGTGGGTGACGTCATGATCATCGTGGAAACAGTGCCGCGCCGGACGGGGATGGCCGCCCCGTACGGTGCACTGTGGCCATGCGTGTGCTGGGATTCGGGGGTGGCGGGATTTACTGTAGCCACGCCCCGTCTCGTCGCCGTTATGTGGGTGCAGACTCTGAGGGCAAGATATTAGCTGCCTGCTGAGGGGCCGGCTCCTGGGTCGGCCCTTTTATGGCCGGCTTCTGGAAGTCGGCCTTCTCGTGGTCTTGTTTCTCAAGGATTTCAGGGCTGGGCTGCCTTTCCGCAGCCGGCTTGAGAGGTAGCCGGCTGGGGGAAGACGGCCCCATGTCTTGGAAGCTTGGAGGCTTGTTCGGCCTGTAATTTTTCTGAAGTGCCAGGGGAAGCCGGCTAGGCTACCCGTGGTCATTTACTGGCATGAGTGTATGAACATGAATGTAATGTCGGTGAGAAATATGTACCCCAAGCTTAGGCTTTTGGCCTAAGTTGGTCTATGCCCACAGATCGAAGCTACTCTCTCCGGTGTACTGAGGAGGGTCCTCAGGGTGCCACTTGTTGGCGATCTCCTCCAGATCCCACTGATAAACAGACTGTCGATAAGGGTCAAGTGGTCGCTCAGGCTCAGGCTCTGGGACTTGTGTCAGCCTCCAGTACGCATAAATGGCCTCTGGCAAGATGAGGTACGTGCCTAAAAGTATGTTAAACAAAGAGGGCACAGGAAAAGTAATAATCTCACACTGAGTTTTATCAAATATCAAATTATACTTAAGCATTTTCTTCTTATTTTTAACAATAAAGTCATGTTCTACCATACTCTTATAATCTAGAAAAATAGGGGGCAACAACTTTTCCTCTTACTCATAATGCCTAATAGGTATCTCAAAGTGTGCATCAAGGCACGAAGCAAAGAGGCCTCCGAAGATTGGGCCCTTTGTGCGGTTCAGACTTAATCTTTTAGCAACAATAGCGCCTAAACTGAAAGTTGTATCACGAAACAAAGCATGGCGCAAAATAACAATATCAGGAGCACTGAGATTTCCACTATTCTCGCGACCAATGAAGCATCTACTAGCAAATATTGCAAAGTAACGTAGAACAGGGAAATGTTTGCTAGTAATTCTTGCATCGGAAACTTTCCTTGTTTCCTCTACAACAATTCTATCAAGAAATCCATCCACATCACTACATGTGGTTCCCCAATGCTGCCCATAAAGGGTAACTTTCAGACCCGACAAAAATCATAAAGTGACATCTCCTTAACCTCATCATATAAATGAAACTCCACTGAAGGTGGTGATTTCTTAGCATGGAAATAAAAATTTTGCACGAAAATATTAGTGAGTAGGAGATACTGTTCGCGCTGGTCGTGGAGGAAGTCGGTGAGGCCTGCATTCTCAGCCAAGTAATAAAAGTCATCATAAATTCCGGCGGCTCTCAAGAACGCATCACAAGGCCATTCGCACGGCCGAACCTCTACAATGCAATGAAGATTGTATCTGGGCTTTTTAATCTCCTCATTCTGCTTATCCTTCGAGCTTTGGCTCGAAGAGCCTCTCAACAATCTCTGCAACATTTTCTCCCTCTGAAATTTTTTGAAATTTTTAGTGACTCAAAATAAAAGTGAACCAAACTCAACAAAATTGATAGCAACTACTCCCACAAGTCCCTAGAGGCTATATCATGCATTAGAACTACTTTGGACCATATAAATTTGACATGTAAGCTCAAGAACAGGGTCACCTTAGCAGCAAAAATTTGCAATAAATAAAGCACTAGAACAAAAACTAATTGGACCATTGGAGGAGTCACATACCAAAGAACAATCTCCCCAAACAGTTTTGTGAATGGAGCTTTGAGCAAGGAGATCGAAAATGGTAGCAAGATGAGCTACATCACTGGTTTGAGCTATGGGAGGATTTTTCTGGAGGAAGACGAAGTGAGTGGGTGCTGGAATAAGTGGAGGGGGTCCATGTGGGGCCCACGAGGAAGGGGGCGTGCCCCAGGGGGTGGGAGCGCCCTGCACCCTTGTGGCCAAGTGGTGGCCCCCTCGTGTTTTCTCAATGCCAGAAATTCTAAAATATTCTACAAAAAATCATATTTCATTTTCAGGACATTTGGAGGACTTTTATTTTCGGGGTATTTTTATTGCAAGGATAATTCAGAAAACAGGTAAAAAATACTATTTTTGCTTTATTTAATCTAAATAACAGAAAGTAAAAGGAGGGTACAAAGAGTTGTGCTTTATAACTCCATCCATCTCATGCTTATCAAAAGGAATCCACTAACAAGGTTGATCAAGTCTTGTTAACAAACTCTTTCCGAATAACATGAAACCGGAGAATTTTTGAATAACACTAGGTTACCTCAATGGGGATATGCACGTCCCCAACAATAAGAATATCATATTTCTTCTTGACAGTAGGAAGAGGGAATTCAAAACCTCCAATAGTAATCGTTGAAAATTTTCCAATAGAATTGATACTGTGGACTTGAGGTTGTTTTCCCGGGAAGTGTACCGTATGCTCATTACCATTAACATGAAAAGTGACATTGCCTTTGTTGCAATCAATAACAACCCGTACACTATTCAAAAAAGGTCTACCAAGGATAATCGACATACTATTGTCCTCGGGAATATCAAGAATAACAAAGTCCGTTAAAATAGTAACGTTTGCAACCACAACAGGCACATCCTCACAAATATCGACATGTATAGCAGTTGATTTATCGGCCATTTGGAAAGATATTTCAGTAGGTGTCAACTTATTCAAATCAAGTCTATGATATAAAGAGAGAGGCATAACACTAACACTGGCTCCAAGATCACATAAAGTAGTTTTAACATAGTTTCTTTTAATGGAGCATGGTATAGTTGGTACTCCTGGATCTCCTAGTTTCTTAGGTATTCCACCTTTAAAAGTATAATTGGCAAGCATGGTGGAAATTTCAGCTTCCGGTATCTTTCTTTTATTTGTAATAATATCTTTCATATATTTAGCATAAGGATTCATTTTAAGCATATCAGTCAAACGCATACACAAAAACATAGGTCTAATCATTTCAGCAAAGCGCTCAAAATCCTCATCATCCTTTTTCTTGGATGGTTTAGGAGGAAAAGGCATGGGTTTCTGAACCCATGGTTCTCTTTCTTTACCGTGCTTCTTAGCAACGAAGTCTCTCTTATCATAATGTTGATTCTTTAATTGTGGGTTATCAAGATCAACATCAGGTTCAATCTCTACATCATTGTTATTGCTAAGTTGAGTATCAACATGAACATCATCATTAACATTATCACTAGGATTGTCAGGTGTGTCAACAACAGGTTCACTAGAAGCATGCAAAGTCCTATCATTTTTCTTTCTCTTCTTCTTAGAAGGACTAGGTGTATCAACATTAGTTCTCTGAGAATCTTGCTCAACTCCTTAGGGTGGTCCTCAGGATACAAAGGTTCCTGAGTCATTTTACCCCCTCTAGTCACAACTCTAATAGCATTATCATTTTTCTTATTATTTAATTCACTGAGCAAATCATCTTGAGCTTTAAGCACTTGTTCTACCTGAGTGGTAACCATAGAAGCATGTTTACTAATAAGTTTAATGTCACCTTTAACTCTAGACATATAATCACTCAAGTGTTCAAGCATATAAGCATTATGTTTCAATTGTCTACCAACATAAGCATTGAAGTTTTCTTGTTCAACAATAAAATTATCAAACTCATCCAAGCATTGGCTAGCAGACTTATTACGAGGAATATCACCTTCATCAAATCTATAGAGAGAATTTACCTTTACTACATGTGCCGGGTTATCAAGACCATGTATTTCTTCAATAGGTGGTGAATTCTTAACATCTTCAGCTTTAATACCCTTTTCTTTCATAGATTTCTTTGCCTCTTGCATATCTTCAGGACTGAGAAATAGAATACCCCTTTTATTCTGAGTTGGATTAGGAGTTGGTTCAGGAAGTGTCTAATCATTATCATTACTCAATATATTATTCAATAGCAATTCATCTTGCTCAACAGTTCTTTCCCTAAAAACACAACCAGCACAACTATCCAGGTGGTCCCTGGAAGCATCTGTTAGTCCATTATAAAGGATATCAAGTATTTCATTTTCCTTGAGAGGATGATCAAGCAAAGCATTAAGTAATTGGAGAAGCCTACCCCAAGCTTGTGGGAGACTCTCTTCTTCAACTTGCACAAAATTATATATTTCCCGTAAGGCAGCTTGTTTCTTATGAGCGGGGAAATATTTAGCAGAGAAGCAATAAATCATATCCTGGGGACTACGCACACAACCAGGAGCAAGAGAATTAAACCATGTTTTAGCATCACCCTTTAATGAGAACAAGAGTAACTTAATGATATAGTAGTAACGAATTTTTTCCTCATGAGTGAATAGGGTGGCTATATTATTCAATTTAGTAAGATGTGCCACAACAGTTTCAGATTCATAGCCATAAAAAGGATCAGATTCAACCAAAGTAATTAACTCAGGATCGATAGAGAAATCATAATCCTTATCAGAAATGCAAATAGGTGAAGTAGCAAAAGCAGGGTCATATTTCATTCTAGCATTCAAAGAATTTTCTTTCAGCTTAACTAACAGTTTCTTAAGATCATATCTATCTTTGCAAGCAAAAAGATCTCTAGCAGTTTCTTCATCCATAACATAACCCTCAGGTACATCAGGCAATTCATATGTAGGGGGAGAATCTTCATCATCACTTTCATCAATATTATTTGTTTCAATAATTTCATTCTCTCTAACCCTAGCAAGTTGTTCATCAAGAAATTCACCTAATGACACAGTATTATCAAGCATAGAAGTAGTTTCATCATAAGCATCATGCATAGCAGAAGTGGCATGATCAATAACATGCGACATATCAGAATCAATAGCAGGAGTAGGTGTCGCAAGTTTACTCAAAACAGAAGGAGAATCAAGTGCAGAGCTAGATGGCAGTTCCTTACCTCCCCTCATAGTTGAGGGAAAAATCTTGGTTCTTTCATCTTTCAAGTTCCTCATAGTGATCAATAGATATAAATTCCAAGTGACTCAAATAATAGAGCTATGCTCCCCGGCAATGGCGCCAAAAAATTATCTTGATAACCCACAAGTATAGGGGATCGCAACAGTTTTCGAGGGTAGAGTATTGAACCCAAATTTATCGATTCGACACAAGGGGAGCCAAAGAATATTCTCAAGTATTAGTAGTTGAGTTGTCAATTCAACCACACCTGAAAGACTTAATATCTGCAGCAAAGTATTTAGTAGCAAAGTAGTATGGAAGTAACGGTAACGGTGCAAAAGTAACAATAGTAGTTTTTGTAGTAATCGTAACAGTGGCAACAGAAAAGTAACTAAGCAAAGATCAATATGTGAAAAGCTCGTAGGCAATGGATCAGTGATGGATAATAATGTCGGATGTGATTCCTCATGCAACAGTTATAACATAGGGTGACACAGAACTAGCTCCAGCTCATCAATGTAATGCATGCATGTATTCTGAATATAGTCATACATGCTTATGGAAAAGAACTTGCATGACATCTTCTGTCCTACCCTCCCGTGGCAGCGGGGTCCTATTGGAAACTAAGGGATATTAAGGCCTCCTTTTAATAGAGTACCGGACGTCCGGACCAAAGCATTAACACTTAGTGAATACATGAACTCCTCAAGCTATGGTCATCACCGGGAGTGGTCCCGATTTATTGTCAGTTCGGGGTTGCCGGATCATAACACATAGTAGGTGACTATTGACTTGCAAAATAGGATTAAGAACTCACATATATTCATGAAAACATAAATAGGTTCAGATCTGAAATCATGGCACTCGGGCCCTAGTGACAAGCATTAAGCATAGCAAAGTCATAGCAACATCAATCTTACAACATAATGGATACTAGGGATCAAACCCTAACAAAACTACCTCGATTACATGGTAAATCTCATCTAACCCATCACCATCTAGCAAGCCTACGATGGGATTACTCACGCACAATGGTGAGCATCGTGAAATTGGTGATGGAGGATGGTTGATGATGACGATGGCGACGAATTCCCCTCTCCGGACCCCCAAACGGACTCCAGATCAGCCCTCCCGAGAGGGATTAGGGCTTGGCGGCGGCTCCGTATCGTAAAACATGATGAATTCTTCTCTCTGACTTTTTCTCTCCGAACATGAATATATGGAGTCAGGGTTGGCGTCGGTGGAGCCTCAGGGGGCCCACAAGCCAGGGGCACGCACCAGGGGGCACCCTGCACCCTCATGGACAGTGTGTGGGCCCCCTGATGTTGATTATTTCACTAGTATGTTTCATTAATTCCAAAACGTGTCTCCGTTGATTTTTAGGTCATTCCAAGAACTTTTATTTCTGCACAAAAATAACACCATGACAATTCTGCTGAAAACAACGTTAGTCCGGGTTAGTTCCATTCAAATCATGCAAGTTAGAGTCCAAAACAAGGGCAAAAGTGTTTGTAAAAGTAGATACGTTGGGGAGTATCAAATATTGGAGGAAATAAGTACGAGAGGAGGCCCACCAGGTGGGCACAACCCACCTGGCTGCGCCCGGGAGCCCAGACACGCCCTGGTGGGTTATGCTCACCCAGGCCCACCTCTGGTGCCCATCTTTTGGTATATAAGTAATTTTGACCTAGAAAAAATAAGCAGAGGACTTTCGGGATGGAGCGTGGCTGTCTCGAGGCGAAACTTGGGCAGGAGCACTTTTGCCCTCCGGCGGAGCGATTCCGCCGGGGGAACTTCCCTGGGGGAGGGGTAAATCATCATCGTCATCATCACCAACAACTCTCCCATCTTGGGGAGGGCAGTTTACATCAACATCTTAAACAACACCATCTTATCTCAAATCCTAGTTCATCTCTTGTGTTCAATCTTGTTACCGGAACTATATATTGATATTTGTAGGTGACTAGTACTGTTGATTACATCTTGTAGTTGATTACTATATGGTTTATTTGGTGGAAGATTATATGTTCAGTTTCAATATGCTATTTAATACCCCTCTAATCTTGAGCATGAGTATCATTTGTGAGTAGTTACTTTTGTTCTTGAGGTCACAGGATAAATCATGTTGCAAGTAATCATGTGAACTTGATATGTGTTCGATAGTTTGATAGTATGTATGTTGTGATTCCCTTAGTGGTGTCATGTGAACGTCAACTAGATGACACTTCACCATATTTTTGCGTAAGGGAATGCATTATGGAGTAGCAATTAGATGATAGGTTGCGAGAGTGACAGAAGCTTAAACCCCAGTTTATGCGCTATTCCGTAAGGGACCGATTGGATCCAGAAGTTTAATGCTATGATTAGAATTTATTCTTCATACTTTTCTCGTAGTTGCAGATGCTTGCGGGAGGGTTAATCATAAGTAGGAGATTTTTCAAGTCAGAATAGAACCTAAGCACCGGTCCACCCACATATCAAATTATCAAAGTAGCGAACACAAATCGAACCAACATGGTGAAAGTGACTAGATGAAATTCCCGTGTACCCTCAAGAATGCTTTGCTTATCATAAGAGACCATTTTGGCCTGTCCTTTGCCTCAAAAGGATTGGGCTACCTTGCTGCACTTTTGTTACTACTATCGTTACTTGCTCGTTACAAATTATCTTGCTATCAAACTACTCTGCAACTTACAATTTCAGCACTTTCAGACATTACCTCGCTGAAAACCACTTGTCATTTCCTTCTGCTCCTCGTTGGGTTCGACACTCTTACTTATCAAAAATAGCTACAATTGATCCCATATACTTGTGGGTCATCAAGGCTATTTTCTGGCGCCATTGTCGGGGAGTGAAGCGCCTTTGGTAAGTGGAATTTGGTAAGGAAACATTTATCTAGTGTGCTGAAATTTATTGTCACTTGTTACTATGGAAAACAATCCTTTGATGGGTTAGTTAGGGGTATCTTCACCTCGACCAGAACCACAATTAGCTACCCCTCAACCCACTGCACCTACTAAAAATATTGAATATGAAATTCCTTCGGGTATGATAGAACAACTGCTAGCTAATCCTTATGCATGAGATGGAACCGAACATCGTGGTATGCACTTGATATATGTGGAACAAATTTGTGGATAGTTCAAGCTTGCAGGTTTACTCGGAGATGAAGTTATGTAGAAGGTTTTCCCTTTATCTTTGAAGGGAAAAGCATTGGCATGGTATAGGCTATGCGATGATATGGGATCTTGGAATTGGAATCGATTGAAATTGGAGTTCCACCAAAGAATTTATCCTATGCATCTAGTTCATCGTGATCGGAATTACATATATAATTTTTGGCCGTGTGAAGGAGAAAGTATCGCTCTAGCTTGGCGGAGGCTTAAGTCAATGTTATATTCGTTCCCCAATCATGAGCTCTCAAGAGAAATTATTATACAAAAAAATTATGCTCAACTTTCTCATAATGATCGATCCATGCTCGATACTTCTTGTGCTGGTTCTTTTATAAAGAAGACTATTGAATTCTAGTGGGATCTTTTGGAAAGAATTAAATGCAACTCTGAAGGTTCGTACCTCGACGAAGGTAAAGAATCAGGTATTAAGCTAAAGTATGATTGTGTTAAATCTTTTATGAATACTGATGCTTTTCAAAAGTTTAGCACTAAATATGGACTTGACTCTGAGATAGTAGCCTCCTTTTGTGAATCATTTGCCACTCATGTTGATCTCCCTAAAGAGAAGTGGTTTAAATATCACCCACCTATTAAATAAGAAATTAAAGAACCAGTACTAGTTAAAGAAGAAAATATACTTTAAAATGTTGATCAAGTTGTTCCTACTGCTTATATTGAGAAACCACCTTTCCTTGTTAGGATAACGGAACATGATAATGTTTCAACTATGGTTAACAAAAGTTATATTAGAACACCCAAACCTGATGAACAAATCAAAGTAGAACCTAGTGTTGCTATTGTTAAAGATCTCCTAGAAGAAAATATAGATGGGCATGTTATTTACTTCTGCAATGAAGCTACAAGAATTGCCAAACCTAATAGAGAGGAAAAACATAGACCCATTGTGGGCATGCCTGTTGTCTGAGTTAAAATAGGAGAACACTGTTATCATGGTTTGTCTGAGATAGGTGCTAGCGTGAGTGCTCTCCCCTTTACTTTATATCAAGAAATTATGAATGACATAGCACCTACTGAAATAGAAGAAATAGATGACACTATTAAACTTGCTAATACAGATACCATCACACCACTTGGGATTGTTAGAGATGTTGAAGTCTTGTGTGGGAAAATAAAATGCCCTACTAATTTTCTTGTTCTTGGTTCCCCACAAGATGACTTTTGTTCCATTATCTTTGGTAGACCTTTCTTGAACATCGTTAATGCTAAGATAGATTGTGAGAAACAAACTGTCGGTGTTAGTTTTGGTGATGAATCTCATGAATTTATTTTTTCCAAGTTTAGTAGAAAGCTTCATGAAAAAGAATTGCCTAGTAAGGATGAAATAGTTGGTCTTGCTTCTATTGCTGTACCACCTACTGATCCTTTAGAACAATTTTTGCTAGGCTATGAAAATGATTTACATATGCATGAAAGAAATGAAATAGATAAAAATTTCTTTGAACAACGTCCTCTGCTTAAACATAATTTGCCTATTGAAAATCTAGGAGGTCCTCCTCCACCTAAAGGTGATCCTATATTTGAATTAAAACAATTGCCAGACACTCTGAAATATGCTTATCTTGATGAAAAGAAGATATATCCTATTATTATTAGTGCTAACCTTTCAGAACATGAAGAAGAAAGATTATTGAAAGTTTGAAGGAAGCACTGAGCTGCTATTGGATATACCCTTGATGATTTAAAGGGCATTAGTCCCAATCTATGTCAGCACAAGATTAATATGGAACCTGGTGCTAAACCCGTTGTTGATCACCAACGTCGGTTAACTCCAAAAATGAAGGAAGTGGTAAGAACGGAAATCTTAAAACTTCAGGAAGCAGGTATAATCTATCCTATAGCTGATAGTAAATGGGTAAGTCATGTTCATTGTGTCCCTAAGAAAGGAGGTATTACTATTGTTCCTAATGATAAGAATGAACTTATTCCACAAAGAATTGTTACAAGCTATAGAATGGTAATTGATTTTAGAAAATTAAACAAAGCAACTAGAAAAGAACATTACCCTCTGCCTTTTATTGATCAAATGCTAGAAATATTATCTAAGCACAAACATTTTTCCTTCCTTGATGGATATTCTGGTTTTTCGCAAATACCTATTTCCCAACATGATCAAGAAAAGACCACCTTTACATGTCCCTTTGGAACTTATGCTTATAGACGTATGCCTTTTGGTTAATGCAATGCACCTGCTACCTTTCAAAGATGTATGACTGCTATATTCTCTGACTTTTGTGAAAAGATTGTTGAGGTTTGCATAGATGACTTCCCTATTTATGGGAAGTCTTTTGATTATTGTTTAAGCAATCTTGATCGAGTTTTGCAGAGATGTGAACAAACAAATCTTGTCTTGAATTAGGAGAAGTGCCACTTTATGGTTAATGAAGGCATTGTCTTGGGTCATATAATTTCTGAAAGAGGTATTGAAGTGGATAAAGCTAAGGTTGATGCAATTGAGAAAATGCCATGTCCTAAAGATATCAAAGGTATTCGTAGTTTCCTAGGTCATGCTGGTTTCTATAGGAGATTTATCAAAGACTTCTCTAAAATTTCTAGGCCTCTTACGAATCTTTTGCAAAAGTATGTTCCTTTTGTTTTTTATGATGATTGTTTAGAAGCCTATGAAACACTCAAGAAAGCCTTAATTTTTGCACTTATTGTTCAACCACCTGATTGGAACTTGTCTTTTGAAACTATGCGTGATGTTAGTGATTATGCTGTTGGTGTTTTTCTAGGACAAAGAGTTGATAAGAAACTAAATGTTATTCATTATGCTAGTAAAACTCTAGACAGTGCTCAACGGAATTATGCAACTACTGAAAAAGAATTCGTAGCAGTGGTGTTTGCTTGTGATAAATTTAGATCTTACATTGCTGATTCAAAAGTAATTGTTCACACCGAACATGCTGCTATTAAATATCTTATGGAAAAGAAAGATGCTAAACCTAGACTTATTCGATGGGTTCTCTTGCTACAAGAATTTGATTTACATATCACAGATAGAAAGGGAGCTAAGAACCCCATAGCTGATAACTTGTCTAGGCTTGAAAATGTGCTTGATGACCCACTACCTATTGATGATAGTTTTCCGGATGAGCAGTTAGCTGCAATAAATGTTGCTCATAACACTCCTTGGTATGCTGAAATGCTAATTACATTGTTTCTAAATATTTACCACCTAGCTTTACATACCAACAAAAGAAAATTTCTTCTATGATTTAAGACATTACTTTTGGGATGACCCACATCTTTATAAAGAAGGAATATATGGTACTCCCTCCGTTTCTTTTTAGTCCGCATATAAGGTTTGGTCAAAGTCAAGCTTTGTAGAGTTTGACTAACTTTATATTAAAAAATATAAACATTCACAATATGAAATCAATATTATCAAATGCATCATGAAACTTATTTTCATACTATATAGTTTTAGTATTGTTGATGTTCATATATTTTTATATAAATTTGGTCAAACTTTGTGTAGTTTGACTTTGACCAAATCTTATATGCGGAGTAAAAAGAAACGGAGGGAGTATTATTAGATGTTGTGTACCTGAGCATGAACATGGACAAATCCTATGCAAATGTCACTCGAAAGCATATGGAGGACATCATGCTGGAGATAGAACTGCTCACAAGGTATTGCAATCTGGATTTTATTGGCCTACTCTCTTCGAGGGTGCCTGTAAGTTCGTCTTATCTATTGATTAATGTCAAATAATAGGTAATTTCGGTAAGCGTCAAGAAATGCCTATGAATTATTCACTTGCCGTTGGACCATTTGATGTTTGGGGATTTGATTACATGGGACCTTTTCCTTCCTCTAATGGCTATACACATATTTTGGTTGCTGTTGATTCTGTTACTAAATGGGTAGAAGCTATTCCAACCAGTAGTGTTGATCACAAACCTCTATTAAAATGCTTAAGGAAGTTATTTTCCCAAGGTTTGGAGTCCGTGATGGAAATATTCCCTAGAGGCAATAATAAAGTTGTTATTTGTATTTCCTTATATCATGATAAATGTTTATTATTCATGCTAGAATTGTATTAACCGGAAACTTGATACATGTTTGAATACATAAACAAAACAAAGTGTCCCTAGTATGCCTCTACTAGACTAGATCGTTAATCAAAGATGGTTAAGTTTCCTAACCATAGACATGTGTTGTCATTTGATGAACGAGATCACATCATTAGCAGAATGATGTGATGGACAATACCCATCCTTAGCCTAGCATAATGATCGTTAAGTTTTATTGCTATTGCTTTCTTCATGACTTATACATATTCCTTTGACTATGAGATTATGCAACTCCCGAATACCGGAGGAATACCTTGTGTGCTATCAAACATCACAACGTAACTGGGTGATTATAAAGATGCTCTACAGGTATCTCTGAAGGTGTTTCTTGGCTTGGCATAGATCGAGATTAGGATTTGTCACTCTGAGTATTGGAGAGGTATATCTGGGCCCTCTCGGTAATGCACATCATGATAAGCCTTGCAAGCAATGTGACTAATGAGTTAGTTATGGGATGATGCATTACGAAGCAAGTAAAGAGACTTCCCGGTAACGAGATTGAACTAGGTATGAAGATACCGACGATCGAATCTCGGGCAAGTAACATACCGATAACAAAGGGAATGACGTATGTTGTCATTGCGGTTTGACCGATAAGGATCTTCGTAGAATATGTAGGAACCAATATGAGCATCCAGGTTCCGCTATTGGTTATTGATCGGAGATGTGTATCGGTCATGTCTACATAGTTCTCGAACCCGTAGGGTCCGCACGCTTAATGTTCGATGACGATTTGTATTATGAGTTATGTGTTTTGGTGACCGAAGATTTCCCGGAGTCCCGGATGAGATCACGGACATGACGAGGAGTCTCAAAATGTCTGAGAGGTAAATATTGATATATTGGATGATAGTATTCGGACACCGGAATGGTTCCGGAGTGTTTCAGGTACTTATCGGAGTACCGGGGGGTTACCGGAACCCCCGGGGAAAGTAATGGGCCACATAGGCCTTGGGAGGAAGGCACACCAGCCCACAAGGGGCTGGCGTGCCCCCCACTTGGAAGGGGTCCGAGTTCGAGTAGGGGGCGGCGCTCACCTTTCCTTCTCCTTCTCCCTCTCCTTCTCCCTTTCCCTCTCCGGTAAAAGGAAGGGGGTCCGAATTGGACTTGGAGTCCTAGTAGGACTCCTCCCCACTTGGGGGCGTGCCTTGGCCGGCCTCCTCTCCTCTCCCTCCTTTATATACATGGGGGGTGCCTCCTAGACACACAATTGTTCCAAGCCGTGTGCGGCGCCCCCTCCACCGTTTACTCCTCCGGTCATATTGTCGTAGTGCTTAGGCGAAGCCCTACGCGGATCACTTCACCATAAGCGTCACCACGCCGTCGTGCTGACGAAAATCTCCCTCAACACTTTGCTAGATCAAGAGTTCGAGGGACGTCATCGAGCTGAACGTGTGCAGAACTCGGAGGTGCAGTACGTTCGATGCTGGATCGGTTGAATCGAGAAGACATTCGACTACCTCAACCGTGTGAAGCCAACGCTTCCGCTTTCGGTCTATGAGGGTACGTGGACACACCCTCCCTCTCTTGTTGCTATGCATCTCCTAGATAGATCTTGCGTGATCGTAGGATTTTTTTTTGAAATTGCATGCTACGTTCCCCAACAGTGGCATCCGAGCCAGGTCTATGCGTAGATGACATGCATGAGTAGAACACAAAGAGTTATGGGCGATCATAGTCATACTGCTTACCACCAATGTATTATTTTGATTCGGCGGTATTGTTGGACGAAGCGGCTCAGACCAACCTTACATGACCACGCTGATGAGACCAGTTCCACCGACAGACATGCAACTTGTTTTGCATAAAGGTGGTTGGTGGGTGTCTGTTTCTCCAACTTTAGTTGTCGGGGGTTAGGTGCGACATATGCCAAAGGATGGCTTATCATGGTGGGGGTGAGTAGAACGTCGCCGGTGCCTGGAAACGGGATGAGGCGAAGACATGCACGCCAGCGAATCTTACCCAGCTTCAGGGCTCTTCGGGGAGATAATACCCTTACTGCTGCTCTGCGGGGTCTCCGCATGATCACTATCGCAAAGTGTTTACACGATTGCTCCTTGAGCTGTTTCCTGGAGGTAGGAGAGGGCAAGGCTAGCTCTCTCCCTCCTATATGATCTGGTCTAGAGCTAATGGGTTCCAACCCTTTGCATGGGTGCCCCGGGAGATTTATATAGGCCTACCCCCCGAGGGTACAATGGTAATCCGGCTGGACGCGGGCCCATCCGTCAGCGCCTCTGGCTTCTGTCTTCCCCGCCGACCGCTGGGGCCCGCCGACTGGTGGGCCCCGGCGACTGGCCTGGTATGGAGCCGACAGGCCGCGTCCACCGCGGGCGGGTCTTGCCGGCTGCTGATTACTGTAGCCGTGCTTTTGATGACGCGGGCTTGATCATGGGGTCGTGGCGACAGCCCCGCCGCCTGGCGGGCGATCACTATTGCCACTCTCCATCACATCTTAATTAATGGCGCGTGGGCCCCGGGGGAGGGCTCGGCCGACTCCGGACGGGTCCGACTGGTGGTCCTCTTGCCGTCTCCTGGGGTCTCACTGACTGGTGGGACCCGCTGCCTTTGGGCCGTATAGACAAGCCGTCGTGGGTAGAAGACTCGATCCTGTGGTGCTGATGTTAGGGCCGGTATGGCAACAGTGCCATGCCGCACGGAGATCTTCCGGTGTACGGCGTGTTGTGGCCATGCCTGCCCTTGGTAAGGGGCGTGAGTGGGCTTCACGGTAGCCACTCCCATGCCCCGTCCCTCTTGATGAGGTCATGGGGTTTGTTGGAGTCGCAGGCCGACTCCCCAAAGCCGGCTTCTCTGGAAGTCGCCAGTAAGGAGTTGGCTTATCACTGCAGTCGTCCCTGGGACTCGGCCGTGAGTGGTCAGTCGGCTGTCTTGCCGTCGGCTCCTTAGAAGGCGGCTCTTCGTCTTGGGGTCTTGAGGGGCGCAGCCTGCCCCGATGTCTTGAAAGGTTCTGGGCCTTGGGTTGGCCTACCCGTGGCCCATTACTCCGACAGTAGTCCCCGAAGCTGGTGAGGCGCCACGGACGAACGGCCGAGAAGCCTCAGCAGTTTCTCTTTCCGGGTGCTCAACACATGGCTCTTGGTTGACTTCAGCCGGGCCGGCTAGAAGGAGTCGGACTCGCCCAACTCTGACTCGCACAAGATTTCGAACGTCGCGGCGGGATCCAAGTAGCATGCTTGCTAAGCCTCTGGGCCACCGCCCGTTCTAGGCCTGTCATGCGATGACATGTGGCTGGGCCATTCTGCCAGCCTACGCGTGCGACGGGACAGGCCCATAGGCGGGGCCTGCCACTAGCGCGCCTCGGCGCCCGAGCGGATCCACCGCGGCCCCGGCGGACGGTTGGGATTCCCGTGGAGTTACTGCACGCAGTAACTTTGTCGTGGAACATGGGGGTCGTGGGGCCGTGGGCGCAGTAAATCCCACGACCGCCCCCTCGGCTTCGCAGCCCACGAGGCTATAAGTAGGGGAAAGAGGGGGGCACGCGCGCTCCTCCTTCCCACCACTCCTCGCTCTCCTCCTTCTCACTGCTCCTCGCTCTCCTCCTTTTTCTTTGCTCCGCCGCGCGCGCAAGCTCCGACGAACACCGCGGCGGTCAGCTCGCGATGAGTTCTTCCTCTGCCGCCGCGCCTCCCCCGGTGCGCTCCGGCACTTGGGACGGCTCCGAAGTTCACGACGACCACATTGAGTTCCTCCGCCGGACTCGTCGGCTCCCCGGCGAGGATCACGTGCGGGTGCGTCTTGCGTCGAAGGGGGAGATTTCCCCCGCGCCGCAGGAGGGCGAGCGGGTCATCTTCCGCTCGCACTGCTTGCGCGGGTTGGGGCTGCCGGCGAGCAGTTTCTTCTGTTCCTTCCTAGAGTTCTATGGCCTCCAGCCGCACCACCTCACCCCCAACACGGTGGTGCTGCTGTCCGCCTTCGTGGCCTTGTGCGAAGGCTTCCTCAGAGTCCTCCCCACCCTCGAG
Organism: Triticum urartu; assembly: GCF_003073215.2. Lineage (NCBI taxonomy): Eukaryota > Viridiplantae > Streptophyta > Magnoliopsida > Poales > Poaceae > Triticum > Triticum urartu. The sequence continues at coordinate 584,008,520 of NC_053025.1, forward strand.
CTCTGGGGGGAGTTCTTCTTCTCCAAGCTCGGCACCCAGGCTGCAGGTGTGCCGGCTCAATGTGGCGCTTTCATCACCGTGCGAAGGTCAGGGGCCGACAACCCCTTCCCCTCCATCTCGCTGATGGCAGAGATCGTACTTCTACGTCAGGAGCGTCTACACGAGGGGCGACTGGGTCAACCTGCCGGCTTTCGAAGCCGGCCCGCCGGCTGGGAGACTGCCCAACTGGTCATACCGGGCCAAGTCGCTGACGCCTGCGGGAGCCGGCGCCATCGCGCGACTCCGAGTGCTAATGCAGTCGGAGGGCTTGACTGGTCCAGACCTGCTAGCCGCCTTCGTGGCGCGCCGAGTTCTCACGCTCCAAGGCCGCCCCCATATGATATGTCAAATGAGCGGGCACCGCGACCCGAGTCGGATGTGCACCAAGGACATGCCTCACGAGGAGGTGGCCTTCATGGTGAACTACCTCTCGGAAAACAAGCTCCTGGAGGATTGGCGGTTAGGCAAGGAGCCGTACTCCCGTGCCAACCCCCCGCCCGTGGTGAGTTACCTTTCCTTTCTTTCTTTGGATTATTTTCTTTCTTGCCGAGTTTGTTTTGACCAGTCGGCTTTGGTCAGAATCCCCTCCTCCACCCGACCGGGCGGAGAGCGACGTCGACGACCCCGATCTGGGGGGCGGTGGCTCTGGAGGACGACGCCGAGGGAGGAGGAGGAGCAGCAGGCGACTTCAGGCCTTCGGCCACTTTCGCTGACTGGCCTGATGACGACGCCGATGGAGAAGTCGCCCCCGCCATCGGCCAGGAGCCAGCCAGCCTTGCGCGGGCTCTTCTGCCGCGCCGGGTGCTCCAGGCGGCGGGAAGAAGCGCAGGGCCGTGCCGACCTTGTTCGGCAGTCGGCCGAAGAAGCCCAAGGGTTCGGCTGCGGCGACCCGGCGGGACGAGGCGGATGCGAAGGCTATCCACTTCCGTAAGGAAGTGAAGAAGCCGCCATTGGTCTCCGCGTGAGTATTCTGTCTCAATGCTTTTATTCTTTCTTTGTGGCTTTGCCTGAGTCTTTTGCTTGCTTCCCTTTCTTCAGGGCTCCCCTCACTCTTGAGAGGGTCACCGCCGCCTCTGTCATGGGGTCAGCGGAGACGTCTGCCACCACTCGGCGGATTGACCCCGCTGCTGACCTCCGGGAGGCGACAGAGCGGAATGCGCAGGAGAAGCGCAATGAAGAAGAGGCCGTTCGCCTGGAGAAGGCGGAGACCGATAGGGCGGAGGCCTCCGCCAAGAAAAAACTGGCGGAGGCCGAAGCCGCCGCCGGGACGAAGCGGCAGGCTGAGGAGGCCGCACGCCGCCAATTGGCGGCGTTCGTCACCCCGCTAATCTCTGTGCCGCCGCCTACGGAGTTCACGGGGCAGTCTGGGGAAGCCGGCGGCAATAACCCCGTCGTGGAGAGGGAATGCGGCGACCCCTCTATGTCGGACGTGATCGTTCCACCGCCGTCTCTGCCGCCGTCTGAGAGTGTGCAAGGCAAGCAGCCAGCGGACCCTCCAGTGCCGCCGACCGAAGACGAGGCCGTGGCGAGGTTACTCCTCCAAGTCGGCTCACCGACGCGCCGCCGTCTGGAGAAGGCAACTTCGGCACCCCGCCCCCTGGAGGCCGGCACTGCTAGCTCAGCGATCCTAGACGCCGACGCGACGAGCGCCGCGCCCATTGGATGGGTGCGAGGAGGCGGCACAGGGCCGCTGAACCAGGCGCTTCTGAAACGTCCAGGCGAAGCTTCGTGCTGAGGGCGACGCTCTCCAGAATTGCACCAAGGTGTACCTGGGGTCGCGGGCAGCCGTCCGGGTATGTTTTTTCCTTTGTCCTTGTTTCCTTGTTCCTCTCTGTGGGGGCACGCCAGCGCACCCACTGGGTGTAGTCCCCGAGTTTCGGGCTGGCTGCTGAGCAGGCGGCCCGGAACTCCAATTGATGAACTCTGGGTATTGACTTTTTGTCTGAAATGCTTGACGCAGGATTACCACAACCTCCGCGTCACTGCCTTCAACCGTAACATTGAAGAGCTGGGCAAGCGGACCGTCGATTTGTCGGAGAGCCGGAGTAAGTCCTTTTTCTTCTCTGAGGGGGCGCGCTAGCGCACCCGCAGGCTGTAGTCCCCGAGATTCGGGCCGACTGTTGGGCAGTCGGGCCGGATCTCCCTGGCGATCTTCTTTATTGATGACTTAACGCCTTCTTTCTTCCTTCTTTTTAGGAGCCAACGCTGCTCTTCAACAGCAGCTGAGCGAAGCCAACTCCGCATTGCGCGCCAAAGGGAGGAGTGCAGCAAGCTCGCCACGGAGCGCGATCTGCTGGCCACTCAATTGGCAGAGCAGAAGGAGCTGCTTGTGAAGACGCAGAGGGAGGCGGAAGAGACGGAGACCGCCCTCCTGGCCGAGTTCGCGAGCGAGCACTCCTCCTGGTCTGACAAGGAAGCGATGCTGGCCTCTGGCTTCCATGAGATTGAAGACATCGCTGATGGTGAGTTTCTTTACTTTCTTTCTTCGAGCTGCCGATTATAAGTCGTGCCGACTCCTAGTTTTTGACTTGCTTCTTCATTTCTTCCATCTTAGCAAACTTCTTTCCTGGGCACTCACAGGCCGCCATCCAAGCCATCGAGGCTGATCGTGAAGGTCGGAGGGCGGAGGGCGCAGAGATCGCCGTTGACGCCCCCCCGAACCCTTGACGAGCATATCCTGAGCATCGAGGCTCGCCTTCGGCCGACTCACCGGATGCTGCGCCGGCTTCAGCGTGTCGGTGCCCAGGCGATTGCCGCCCTGTGGCCGGACATGCAGGCTCCGCGCACCCCCAGCCTGAGGGCCGACTGGCTAGAGGTCGCGGCTGGTCGTCTTGAGGCCTGGAAGGATTCTTCGGCGTGAGCTAGAGCGCGTCCGGCCTTGGAGTTCGTTAAGGCGTGGTATCCAGGGCTGGATCTAGACCGGCTGGCCACACTTCGGTCGGAGGCCCAGCCAGAGCTGGTAGCTGCGGAAGACACCCTCGTCAAGCGTGCCGCGATGATCGCTGAGTACACCGACACCAGCATCTTCGTCCTTGAGTGGTCTGAAGACGGCGAGGAGGTACCACCGGAGTGGTTTGGGATGAACCCAGACTACGGCGAGGACTCGGCGGAGGTGATTGGCTCCAGCGTCGAGGAGGAAGGCGAGGCGGAGGACGGAGGCGAGACGGAGGCACCAGAAGACGGAGCAGGCGGCCAGCCTCAGCTCGACCGCGCCTCTAGCAACGAGCCACGTGCGACCGACCCGACTGCTGCCAGAGGCGATCAAACCGAGACTAGCCAGCCGGCCACCCCGACGCCTGACGCTACCGCGTCCTCCGACCCTCTGAATCCGTTTGCTGCTTCCTAAGCTGCCGCTTTACCTTTATTTTATCTGCTTCAGTAGTCTTTGATTAATTCACACAATTCCACCCGCTGGGTGTATTTTGAACTTCTGCTCGAAGATTCGGCCAAGGGCCTATGCTATGTAAATATATTTATCCGAGTTCTATCTCTTGTTGCTCATTGCTCTTTTGGCTTTTTTCCTTTGCCGCTTTCTCTTAGTTGCCTACCTATTTTGAGCAAGTTGAATAGAAGGCGGTAATCCGACTATTCGAGAGTCGGTTTGCGAAAAAAGGCTGGGAGCCGTCTTGAACTATGCTTTATGCTTTGAGTCCTTAGCCATTTTTCATGCGAATGCCAATTCTACCTTACTTCTGCCCACCGTACAGTCGCTCTGCGAGCTGCGGCTTCTGACAGGAGACGGTTTAGGCGTTTACACACTACTTGTGTGACTGCAGGAAGCATTTCATAGTGCAAGGCGGCAAGTCCCCGGGCTGACTTGTCGAGCCCGGTGCCAAACGGCATAACAAAGAGTAACATACTTGTAGGCATAATTTTTATCATACAGACAAAAGAGGGCAGTTCCCCGAGCTTGTCTCGGGGTCCCTGAAGTCTTGGTTCTTTAATACAAAAGGTAGCGTGGTACATACTGCATCAACTATAAAATCTCCGGAGGAGATTTGCATTCCATGGCCGCTCTGTCTCCTTGCCGGAGTCGTCCCTCTTGCGTGCTCGGGGCTTTTGAGCGTCAATCAAGTAGTAGGAGTCGTTGCCCAGTACTTTGCTGATGATGAAAGGGCCTTCCCAAGGCGCCGACAGCTTGTGCTGGCCGGCTGTTCGCTGGATCAGCCGGAGCACAAGGTCGCCTTCTTGGAAAGATCTTGGCTTGACCTTCCTGTTGTGGTATCGGCGCAGGCTCTGCTGGTAGATGCTGGACTGGCTGAGTGCCAATAGCCGGCCCTCTTCCAGCAGATCGACGCCATCTTGTCGTGCTTCTTCTGCTTCCTCCTCAGTGTACATGGTGACTCGTGGGGAGTCGAACTCTATGTTCATTGGGATGACGGCTTCGGCACCGTAGACGAGGAAGAAAGGCGTGAAGCCGGTTGACTTGTTATGAGTCGTGCGCAGACTCCAGAGGACGGCTGGTAGCTCGTCGAGCCAGCAGCCAGCCGAGCGCTCCAGAGGCTCGATCAGCCGGGGTTTGATGCCGGACAGGATGAGGCCGTTTGCTCACTCCACCTGGCCGTTTGACTGTGGGTGGGCGACGGACGCTAGGTCCAGTCGGATGCCCTGTGTCGCGCAAAAACGGGCCAAGGCGCCTTTGGCAAAATTTGTGCCATTGTCGGTGATGATGCTGTGTGGTATGCCGTACCGAATTGTGATATCGGAGATGAAAGTTATGGCAGTCGGACCGTTTAGCTTCTTGATTGGCTTTGCTTCTATCCACTTGGTGAACTTGTCTACTGCAACGAGTAAGTGAGTTAGGCCACCTCGTGCTGTCTTGAATGGTCCCACCATGTCTAGACCCCAAACTGCGAAAGGCCAGGCAATGGGGATGGTCTTGAGTGCAGAAGCCGGCTGGTGCGGCTTGGAGCTGAACTTCTGGCACCCTTTGCATTTTTGGACCAATTCCTTGGCTTCTTCTAAGGTATTCGGCCAGAAGAAACCGTGTCGAAAGGCTTTGGCGACGAGCGCTCTTGAAGCCGCATGGTGGCCGCACTCGCCTTGATGGATGTTTTTGAGAATTGCTTGGCCTTGCTCTAGCTCTACGCAGCACTGGTAGACACCAGTGACGCTGCGCCTGACCAGCTCTCTGTTGACTATGGTGTAGGCTGCCGCCCGGCGTTGTACTTGCCCAGCTGAGGTCTCATCAGTTGGCAGCTCTTTGCTCACCAGGAATTTGAGGATGGGCTGGGCCCATGAGGGTGCTGCTATTTCTTCGACTGCCAGAACTGCGACTTGGATGAGGGCGGTTGGGCTGGGAGGCGGCGGGTTGGAGTCAACAACCGCTTGCTGGGTTAATGAAGTCCCCAGGCCGGCTAGCGCGGCCCTTGGGTCGAGTTCTGGAATCTTCGAGTCCGCCGCCGCAGTCCCCGGGCCGGGCTCGACTATGGCGGCTTTGGAGCTATTTGCCAAAATCCCCGTACCGACTGCCGAGGCTCTGGAGTCAGATCCGACGTCTTCGGGAGGAGTTGGCACAAAAATGGAGTCTGATTCTGGTGAAGGCTTGACAGACGGCTTGAGGAGGCGTTGAAGGGCGACGCCGGATGGTATTGCTTGGCGGGTAGAGCCGATTCGTGCCAAGGCGTCTGCTTGGTCGTTGTCGTTTCTTGGCACATGGAGGAACTCGCACCCTTCGAAATACCTGCTGAGTTGCTGCACGAGGAAACGTAACTCGCCATGTTTGCAACTTTAGCGTCCCAGTCGCCAGATGACTGCTGGACCACTAAGTCCGAGTCGCCATAACACAAGATCCGGCGGATGCCAAGTTCTTTGGCAAGCCGGAGCCCGTGAATGAGTGCCTCGTACTTGGCGACGTTGTTGGAGGCGGCAAAATGGATTTGCAGTGCGTATTTGAGCTTGTCGCCTTTAGGAGAGGTGAGGACGACGCCGGCTCCCAAGCCGGTGCGCATCTTGGAGCCGTCGAAATGCATCCGCCAATGGGTGGAGTCAGGCGCTGGAGGTATGTACTTGGTCTCGGCCCAGTCGACGAGGAAGTCGGTCAGTGCTTGTGACTTGATAGCGGCGCGGGGCTGGTAGTGGATGGTGTAGGGAGCCAGCTCTATGGCCCACTTGGCCACTCGGCCAAAAGCATCTCCACTACCAATGATCTCGGCTAGCGGGGCCGTGCAAACCACCGTGATTGGATGCTCTTGAAAGTAAGGCTTCAATTTCTTGGCAGTAAAGTGTACGCCATAGCACATCTTCTGGTAGTGGGGGCAGTTCTGCTTGGAGGTCGACAGTACTTCGCTCAGGTAATATACCGGTCTCTGGATAGGTAGTGCATTGCCTTCCTCCTTGCGTTCCACTACAATGACCGTGCTGACCACCCGGCTGGTGGCGGCGATGTACAGGAGCATAGGTTCCTTGGGAGTCGGAGCCGCCAGGAAGGGTGGAGTAGTCAGCATCTTCTTCAACTGGAGAAAAGCTTCGTCTGCCTTATGGTTCCACTCGAAAAAAGTGGTCTTCTTCATGAGTTGGTATAAGGGGAGAGCTTTCTCGCCCAGCCGACTGATGAATCGGCTAATGGACGCCAAGCAGCCGGTGAACCTTTGCACATCCAGCAGTCGGCTGGGTACCTCCATTCTCTCAATGGCCTTGATCTTTACTGGGTTGCATTCTATGCTGCGTTTAGAGACCAGGAAGCCAAGGAGCTGGCCGGCTGGTACTCCGAAGACACACTTCTCGGGATTGAGCTTGATCTGGAATCGGCGTAGGTTCTCAAAGGTCTCCTTGAGGTCTTCCAGCAGTGTTCCACGCTTTTCCGTCTTCACCACCACGTCATCTACGTAGACGTGGGCGTTCCTGCCGAGCTGCTTGAGGAGGCACTTCTGCATGCAACGCTGAAAGGTGGCGCCGGCATTCCTCAAGCCAAACGTCATGGTGAGGTAGCAGAAGGCTCCAAATGGTGCAATGAAGGCGGTCTTCAGTCTGTCAGCCGGGTTCAACTTGATCTGGTGATATCCTGAGTATGCATCCAAAAAACTCAACAGCTCACATCCGGCTATGGAGTCTATCACCTGATTGATTCTTGCTAGAGCAAATGGGTCCTTGGGGCAGGCCTTGTTGAGGCTCATGTAGTCAATACACATTCGCCACTGCTTGTTCTTCTTTAGTACCAGGACCGGATTTGCTAGCCATTCTGGAAAGAACACTTCCATAATGAAGCCGGCTGCTAGGAGTCGGGCTATCTCTTCTCTGACAACTCTTCTCTTCTCTTCTGATAGGCGGCGCAGGGGCTGCCAGACCGGCTTTGCATCAGATCAGACATGTAACTTGTGCTCGGCGAATTTCGTCGGTACACCTGGCATGTCTTTGGGGGACCATGCGAAGATGTCTCGATTCTCACGGAGGAAATCGATGAGCTCGCTTTCCTATTTGCTGTCGAGGTTTGCACCTATGACGGCGTACCTCTCTGGGTGCTCCGGATCCAAGGGTATCTTCTTTGTCTCTTTGGCCGGCTTGAACGAACCCTCAGCCTCCGACTCCTTTGGGTTGGGCGATACCTCAGGCTGCTTGCTGGCCATCGCCACAACTCGCTCAAGCAGCCGCTTCACGGCCGCGATTACCAGGTACTCAGCCAGCCGACTGCTCTCAGACGCATAGGTAGACGACTTTCGGTAGTCGCCGGCTACAGTCAGAATTCCCCTCGAACTGGGCATCATCATCTTGAGGTAGGCGTAGTGGGGGACCGCCATGAACTTGGCCAAGGCGGGTCGGCCGAGTAGCGCATGGTATGGGCTCTCGAGGTCCACCACCTCAAACAAAACAGACTCTCGGCGGAAGTGATCTTTGTCTCCAAAGAGGACGTCCATCAGGATCTTGCCGATTGGTGAGCAGGAAAGCCCAGGAACAATGCCGTGGAACATAGTCCGGGTGTTCTGAAGCTGTCTTTGCTTGATTCCTAACTTCTCCATGGTGTCCTTGTACAGGATATTGATGCTGCTGCCTCCGTCTATCAAAACCCGCGAGAAACGCATGGCTCGTCTATCCGTAGCAAAGGTGGCGTCCAAGACCAAGGCATAGGAGCCCGGACTTGGCATCACCTCTGGGTGGTCAGCCCTGCTCCAGCTGATGGGCTTCTCGGACCAGTGCATGAACTCTGGCGTGTCTGATGCTACTGCATTCACCTCTTGTCGCTGCAGCTGCCTGCTGCGTCGATCATCAGCCATACTAGTAAACACCACGTAGGCTCCGTGTTCTTTAGGGTATTCATCTTGTACTACGCCGACTGGCCTGACAGCTGGCTGCTGGGGCGGAGGCGAAGGCGGCTGCCCAGCAGGCGGGGGAGGTAGGAGGCCATCTCCCTAGGCGATCCTGGTGAGCCAGTGGCACTTCCGGGTGGTGTGGTTCGACGGCTTCGCGCCGCTATGGAACTTGAAAGGTCCATCCAGGGTCTGCTCGTAGGAGAAGGCCGGCAACCAGTATGGCTTGCCGCCTTTCTGTCGCTTGGGCGGAGGCTGCTCATCCGGCTGCTGGGCTTCAACGGTCGTGACCTGCCGGCTGCTGGAAGCCGGCTGCGGGGCCTTGCGCTTGTGGTCGGCCTACTGTTGTCGCCGGTTGGCGTCTGCCGCCGGAGTTCTTGGAGCTTGAGGGGCCACTTTGCCAGTCGTGCTGATTTGAATCTCCGCCTTCATGGAGGAGTCGGCCGTGGCGTACTTGTCCGCTATGATCAGCAGCTTGTCGAGGGTTTCTGGCTCGTCGCAGAGGAGCTTGTGCTTGAGGAGGGTGCCTTCTCTGCACCCGGCTGTGAAGTACTCGATGGCCTGCACCTCGTGCACGCCCTCGCAGGAGTTCCAAAGCTCGGCCCAACGCGTGAGGTAATCGTGAGTCGACTCGTCGGGGCCTTGCACGCACAAGGAGAGCTGACGAGGCTTGGGAGGATGCTTGTACGTGCTGGTGAAGTTGCGGACGAACACTTCGGTGAAATCGACCCAGCTGTTGATGCTGCGGGGCTTCTGGCTGTTCAGCCATGTCCGGGCCGTGGCCTGGAGCATGAGCGGAACGTACTTTACACGACACGCTTGTTGCCGTTTGCTATGCTGACAGCTGTGGAGTAGTCGACTAGCCAGTCTTCCGGGTTCACGGAGCCGGTATACTTGGGCGTGTCTCTTGGGAGCGTGAACCCTCTGGGAAAGGGTTCATACCGAATGCGGGGCCTGAAACAAGGCGGACCCAGCTCGTCTTCTTCTTCCAGTGCTAGGGATCGGTGAAGTCGGCTGATCCGGTGGCGGGCGTCATTCTCTCCAACTCCCTCTCGGCGGCCAAGGCAGTCGCCGAGAGTCGGATGGTCAACAGGCAGCGGGGAGACTCGCCTCTCCTTGCGAGGAGGGGGAGGCGGACAGTCGTCCCATCGTTCCACTGCTCTCGGGCGGCCGTCTCGGTCGTGCTCTATGGTAATGCGAGTCCGACTGTGGCTGACAGCCGGATCCTTGTCTCTTCTTCCTCGGGCGCCGCCAGTCGGCGTCCGAGACGTCGTGCCTCGATCTCGGCGAAGGTCATCGTTTTGCCGCTGCGGCGCCTCCGTGAGGCAGCCGGCCTCGTTCTCCGCGGCAGCCGCGTCGAGGAGCCGCTGGACTCGCTCCATCATGAGGCGGCGTTCGTCGCCCTCGAAATTGTCCAGCTCGTCCGCCGCCGCCTGGGTGGCTCGGATGTTCTCTACTGGGGTAGCGTACACAGGGCGGCTTGCCCCAAACAGGTTGGTGATGGCTACGCCGCGCTGCTGGACCGCGCCAAGGCGGCTGGGCCCCGCCGGGGCCAGCGAGCCGCCGACGGCGCGATCCATCTCCCGCTGGTAGGCTTCTGACAAGCGTCTCATGCCGGCCAGCTTCTTCGCGCCTTCAACGAGCTGAAGGCGGCGCGCCTCCAATGTCTCTGCATCAGCGTCTTCCGGAATGGGCGTAGTTAGGTCTTGTAGCGCCGCGCCGAGTGAGTCGTGCGCTCCTCCGCCGGGGAGCTCGTCATGACTGATGACGAGCACCTCGGTGACGGTGCTTCCGTTGCTCTCGGCGCGAGGAAGAGGTTCGTCGTAGACCACCACATTGGTGGGGAACGCGTCGAGCGACACGGTGTTTGAGTCGACCAGCATCGGGTCGGTGGAGCCTACAGACTCCAAGTCTACGGCGGGCTCGCCGGAAATGTGGAGTTGATCGAGGAGGCCCGCGAGGAGGCTCTCGGAGCCGCCCGTGCCTGCGTTGGATGCAGGTTCGTCGGAGAGGCGAACCTCACCGACAAGTTCGGCCAGGCAGCTGGCTGTGCAGGCGATCTCAACGCCGTGCAGCGCGTCGGCGCAAACCCCGTCTGGCGTGCTTGGCTAGCTGCGCTCGCCAGGGAGGAAAAGGGTTCCCGTCCAGAACAGGTCTCCAGATGGCGGTGCACCTGGCCCCACGGTGGGCGCCAAATGTCAGGGGTTAGGTGCGACATATGCCAAACGATGGCTTATCATGGTGGGGGCGAGTAGAACGTTGCCGGTGCCTGGAAACGGGATGAGGCGAAGACATGCACGCCGACGAATCTTACCCAGCTTCAGGGCTCTCCGGGGAGATAGTACCCCTACTGCTGCTCTACGGGGTCTCCGCATGATCACTATGGCAAAGTGTTTACACGATTGCTCCTTGAGCTGTTTCCTGGAGGTAGGAGAGGGCAAGGCTAGCTCTCTCCCTCCTATATGATCTGGTCTAGAGCTAATGGGTTCCAACTCTTTGCATGGGTGCCCCAGGGGGTTTATATAGGCCTACCCCCCGGGGGTACAATGGTAATCCGACTGGACACGGGCCCAGCCGTCAGCGCCTCTCGCCTTCGTCTTCCCCGCCGACCGCTGGGGCCCGCCGACTAGTGGGCCCCGCCGACTGGCCTGGTACGCAGCCGACAGGCCGCGTCCGCCGCGGGCGGGTCTTGCCGGCTACTGATTACTGTAGCCGTGCTTCTGATGACGCGGGCTTGATCATGGGGTCGTGGCGACAGCCCCGCCGCCTGGCGGGCGATCACTATTGCCACTCTCCATCACATCTTGATTAATGGCGCGTGGGCCCCGGGGGAGGGCTCGGCCGACTCCCCAGGGCCGACTCCCGACGGGTCCGACTGGTGGTCCTCTTGCCGTCTCCTGGGGTCTCACTGACTGGTGGGACCCACTGCCTTTGGGCTGTATATACAAGCCGTCGTGCGTACAGGACTCGATCCTATGGTGCTGATGTTAGGGCCGGTATGGCAACAGTGCCATGCCGCACGGAGATCTTCCGGGGTACGGCGTGTTGTGGCCATGCCTGCCCTTGGTAAGGGGCGGGAGTGGGCTTCACGGTAGCCACTCCCATGCCCCGTCCCTCTTGATGAGGTCATGGGGTTTGTTGGAGTCGCAGGCCGGCTCCCCAAAGCCGGCTTCTCTGGAAGTCGCCAGTCAGGAGTCGGCTTATCCCTGCAGTCGTCCCTGGGACTTGGCCGTGAGTGGTCAGTCGGCCGTCTTGCCGTCGGCTCCTTAGAAGGCGGCTCTTCATCTTGGGGTCTTGAGGGGCGCAACCTGCCCCGATGTCTTGAAAGGTTCTGGGCTTTGGGTTAGCCTACCCGTGGCCCATTACTCCGACATTAGTTGAATCAAATTTGGCTATGGTCGATCCTTGTTGAAGGTTAAAACAACAAACTTGACGAAACATCGTTGTGGTTTTGATGCGTAGGTAAGAACGGTTCTTACTAGAAGCCCGTAGCAGCCATGTAAAACTTACAACAACAAAGTAGAGGACATCTAACTTGTTTTTGTAGGGCATGTTGTGATGTGATATGGTCAAGACATGATGTGATATATGTTATTGTATGAGATGATCATGTTTCGCAAAGTTATCGGCAACTGGCAGGAGCCTTATGGTTGTCGCTTTATTGTATGAAATGCAATCGCCATGTAATTGCTTTACTTTATCACTATGCATTAGGATAGTTGTAGAAGCAATAGTTGGAGAGACGACAACGACACTATGATGGAGATCAGGTGTCAAGCCGGTGACAACGGAAATCATGACGGTGCTTTGGAGATGGAGATCAAAGGCACAAGACAATGATGGCCATATCATGTCACATATTTTGATTGCATGTGATGCCTATCTTTTTACGCATCTTATTTTGCTTAGTACGGAAGTAGCATTATAAGATGATCCCTTACTAAAATTTCAAGGTATAAGTGTTCTCCCTGAGTATGCACCGTTGCGATAGTTCGTCGTGCTGAGACACCACGTGATGATCGGGTGTGATAAGCTCTACATTCACATACTACAGGTGCAAGACAGTTTTGCACATGCGGAATACTCGGGTTAAACTTGACGATCTTATAATGTACAGACATGGCCTCAGAACACTGGATACCGAAAGGTCGAATGTGAATCATATAGTAGATATGATCACATAAAGATGTTCACCATTGAAAACTACTCCATCTCACGTGATGACCGGACATGGTTTAGTTGATATGGATCATGTGATCATTTAGATGACTCGAGGGATGTCTATCTAAATGGGAGTTCTTAAGTAATTTGATTAGTTGAACTTAATTTATCATGAACTTACTGCTGATAGTATTTGCATATCTATGTTGTATATCAATAGCTCGCGTTGTAGCCCCCCTATGTTTTTGATATGTTCCTAGAGAAAACTAAGTTGAAAGATGATAGTAGCAATGATGCGGATTCGTCCGTGATCTGCAGATTATCCTCGTTGCTGCACAGAAGAATTATGTCCTTGATGCACCGCTAGGTGACAGAACTATTGCAGGAGCAGATGTAGACGTTATGAATGTTTGACAAGCTCGGTATGATGACTACTTGATAGTTTAGCGCACCATGCTTACGACTTAGAACCGGAACTTCAAAAATGTTTTGAACACCATGGAGCATATGAGATATTCCAAGAGCTGGAAATGATATTTCAGACTCATGCCCGTGTTGAGAGGTATGAGACCTCTCACAAGCACTTTGCCTACAAGATGGCAGAGAATAGCTCAGCTAGTGAGCATGTGCTCAGAATGTCTGGGTACTACAATCGCTTGAATCAAGTGGGAGTTAATCTTCCAGATAAGATAGTGTTTGATAGAGTTCTCTAGTCACTATCACCAAGTTACTAGAACTTCATGATGAACTATAATATGAAAGGGATAACGAAAACGATTCCCAAGCTCTTCGCGATGCTGAAATCGGCAAAGGTAGAAATCAAGAAATAGCATCAAGTGTTGATGGTTAAGAAGACGTCTAGTTTCAAGAAAAAGGGCAAGGGAAAGAAAGGGAACTTCAAGAAGAATGTCAAGCAAGTTTCCACTCCGTGAAAAAGCCCAAAGCTAGACCAAGCCTGAAATTGAGTGCTCCTACTGCAGAGGAAATGGTCACTGGAAGTGGAACTACCCCAGATACTTGGCGGATAAGAAGGATGGCAAAGTGAACAAAGGTATATTTTGATATACATGTTATTGATGTGTACTTTACTAGTGTTTATTGCAACCACTCGGTATTTGATACCGGTTTAGTTGCTAAGAGTAGTAACTCAAAACAGGAGTTAAAAATAAACAAAGACTAGTTAAGGACGAGGTGACGATGTGTGTTGGAAGTAATTCCAAGGTTGATACGATCACCATCGCACACTCCCTCTACCTTTGGGATTAGTGTTGAACCTACATAAAAGTTATTTGGTGTTTGTGCTGAGCATTAATATGATTAGATCATGTTTATTGCAATACAGTTACTCATTTAAGTCAGAGAATAATTGTTGTTCTGTTTATATGAATAAAACCTTCTATGGTCATACACCCAATGTAAATGGTTTATTGAATCTGGATCATAGTGATACACATATTCATAATATTGATGCCAAAAGATGCAAAGTTGATAATGATAGTGCAACATATTTGTGGCACTGCCATTTAGGTCATATTGGTGTAAAGCGCATGAAGAAACTCCATGCATATGGACTTTTGGAATCACTTGATTATGAATCATTTGATGCTTGCGAACCATGCCTCATGGGCAAGATGACTAAGACTCCGTTCTTCGGAATAATGGAGCGAGCCACTGACTTATTGGAAATAATACGTACCGATGTATGTGGTCCGATGAGTGTTGAGGCTCGCGGCGGGTATCGTTATTTTCTGATGTTCACAGATGATTTGACCAGATATGGGTATATCTACTTAATGAAACACAAGTCTGAAACATTTGAAAAGTTCAAAGAATTTCAGAGTGAAGTGGAGAATCATTGTAACAAGAAAATAAAATTGCTACGATCTAATCATGGAGGCGAATATTCGAGTTGCGAGTTTGGCCTTCATTTAAAACAATGTGGAATAGTTTCACAACTCACGCCACCTGGAACACCATAGCGTAATGGTGTGTCCGAATATCGTATCCGTACTTTATTGGATATGGTGCGATCTATGATGTCTATTACCGATTTACCACTATCGTTTTGGGGTTATGCATTAGAGACAGTTGCATTCACGTTAAATAGGGCACCATCTAAATCCGTTGAGACGACACTGTGTTAACTATGGTTTGGCAAGAAACCTAAGCTGTTGTTTCTTAAAGTTTGGGGTTGTGATGCTTATGTGAAAAAGCTTCAGCCTGATAAGCTCGAACCCAAATCGGAGAAGTGCATCTTCATAGGATACCCAAAAGAAACTGTTGGGTACACCTTCTATCACATATCTGAAGGCAAGATCTTTGTTGCTAAGAATGGATCCTTTCTAGAGAAGGAGTTTCTCTCGAAAGAAGTGAGTGGGAGGAAAGTAGAACTTGATGAGGTAATTGTACCTTTTCTCGAATTGGAAAGTAGCTCATCACAGAAAACAGTTCTAGTGATGCCTACATCAACTAGAGAGGAAGCTAATGATAATGATCATGGAACTTCAGATCAAGTTACTACTGAACCTCGTAGGTCAACCAGAGCACGTTCCACACCAGAGTGGTACGGTAATCCCGTTATAGAAGTCATGTTACCAGACCATAACGAACCTACGAACCATGAGGAAGCGATGATGAGCCCAGATTCTGACAGATGGCTTGAGGCCATGAAATATGAGATAGGATCCATGTATGAGAATAGAGTGTGAACTTTGGCTGACTTTCCCGATGAACGGCAAGCCATAGAGAATAAATGGATCTTCAAGAAAAAGACTGGCGCTGATGGTAATGTTACTATCTACAAAGCTCGACTTGTTGCGAAAGGTTTTCGACAAGTTCAAGGAGTTGACTACGGTGAGACTTTCTCACTCGTAGCGATGCTTAAGTCTGTCGGGATCATGTTAGAAATTGACGCAGTGTATGAAATTTGGCAAATGGATGTCAAAACTGCATTCCTTAATGGATTTATTAAAGAAGAGTTGTATATGATGCAACCAGAAGGTTTTTTCGATCCTAAAGGTGTTAAGAAAGTGTGCAAGCTCCAGTGATCCATCTATGGACTGGTACAAGAATCTCAGAGTTGGAATATATGCTTTGATGAGGTGATCAAAGCATATGGTTTTATACAGACTTACGGTGAAGCATGTATTTACAAGAAAGTGAGTGGGGGCTCTGTAGCATTTCTGATATTATATGTGGATGGCATATTGCTGATTGAAAATGATATAGAATTTCTGGATAGCGTAAAAGGATACTTGAATAAGAATTTTTTAATAAAAGACCTCGGTAAAGCTACTTATGTATTGGGCATCAAGATCTATGGAGATAGATCGAGACGCCTAATAGGACTTTCACAAAGCACACACCTTGACAAGATTTTGAAGGAGTTCAAAATGGATCAGTCAAAGAAAGGGTTCTTACTTGTGTTACAAGGTGTGAAGTTGAGTAAGACTCAAAACCCGACCACGACAGAAGATAGAGAGAGAATGAAAGTCATTCCCTATGCCTCAGCCATAGGTTCTATAAAGTATGCCATGATGTGTACCAAAGCTATTGTATACCTTGCCATGAGTTTGGCAAGGGGGAACAATAGTGATCTAGGAATAGCTCACTGGACAATGGTAAAAAATTATCCTTAGGTACCTAAAGAGGACTAAGGAAATGCTTCTCGGTTATGGAGGTGATAAATAGTTCATCGTAAAGAGTTACGTCGATGCAAGCTTTCACACCGATCTAGATGACTCTAAGTCTCAATCTAGATATGTATTGAACGTAGGAGCAATTAGCTAGAGTAGCTCCATGCGGAGCATTGTAGACATAGAAATTTTCAAAATACATATGGATCTGAATATGGCAGACCCATTGACTAAACTTGTCTCACAAGCAAACCATGATCACACCTTAGTACTCTTTGGGTGTTAATCACATATATATGTGAACTAGATTATTGACTCTAGTAAATCCTTTGGGTGTTGGTCACATGGAGATGTGAACTATGTGTGTTAATCACATAAAGATGTGAACTATTGATGTTAAATCACATGGCGATGTGAACTAGATTATTGACTCTACTGCAAGTGGGAGACTGAAGGAAATATGCCCTACAGGCAATAATAAAGTTGTTATTTATATTTCCTTATATCATGATAAATGTTTATTATTCATGCTAGAATTGTATTAATCGGAAACTTGATACATGTGTAAATACATAGACAAAACAAAGTGTCCCTAATATGCCTCTACTAGACTAGCTCGTTAATCTAAGATGGTTAAGTTTCCTGACCATAGACATGTGTTGTAATTTGATGAACGGGATCACATCATTTGGAGAATGATGTGATGGACAAGACCCATCCGTTAGCTTAGCATAATGATCGTTAAGGTTTATTGCTATTGCCTTCTTCATGACTTATACATATTCCTTAGACTATGAGATACACAACTCCCGAATACAGGAGGAATACCTTGTGTGCTATCAAACATCACAACATAACTGGGTGATTATAAAGATGCTCTACAGGTATCTCCGAAGGTGTTTGTTGGGTTGGCATAGATCGAGATTAGGATTTGTCACTCTGAGTATCGGAGAGGTATCTCTCGGCCCTCTCAGTAATGCACATCATGATAAGCCTTGCAAGCAATGTGACTCATGAGTTAGTTATCGGATGATGAATTATGGAACGAGTAAAGAGACTTGCCGGTAACGAGATTGAACTAGGTATGAAGATACCAACGATCGAATCTCGGGCAAGTAACATACCGATGACAAAGGGAATGACGTAAGTTGTCATTGCGGTTTGACCGATAAAGGTCTTTGTTGGTGTCAAAACCGGGGGATCTCTGGTAGGGGGTCCCGAACTGTGCGTCTAGGCCGGATGGTAGCAGGAGGCAAGGGACACGAACTTTTACCCAGGTTCGGGCCCTCTTGATGGAGGTAAAACCCTACGTCCTGCTTGATTAATATTGATGATATGGGTAGTACAAGAGTAGATCTACCACGAGATCGGAGAGGCTAAACCCTACAAGCTAGCCTATGGTATGATTGTTGTTCTGTATGTTGTCCTACGGACTAAAACCCTCCGGTTTATATAGACACCGGAGAGTGTTAGGGTTACAAAGTCGGTTACAATGGTAGGAGATCTACATATCCGTATCGCCAAGCTTGCCTTCCACGCCAAGGAAAGTCCCTTCCATACACGGGACGAAGTCTTCAATCTTGTATCTTCATAGTCCAGGAGTCCGGCTGAAGGTATAGTCCGGCCATCCGGACACCCCCTAATCCAGGACTCCCTCAGTAGCCCCCGAACCAGGCTTCAATGACGATGAGTCCGGCGCGCAGATTGTCTTCGGCATTGCAAGGCGGGTTCTCCTCCAAATTCCATGTACCTGTTGAATAAAGTCCGGTTTCTTGAAAATGTTGCGCTCCTTGGCTTCTACGCCCAATAATGGCCGTCTCCCACGTGTCAAACGAATATGAAAAGTCTGAGTGTTTTTACATCCACACCCCTAGCCACGTAAATGAGCCGCCCATTTAAGGGGACGAGGATTTAGATCCAAACCACACCTTCTCCCCTTCGCGAGTGTTCATCAGAGCGCATCCGACAAAGGTCCTTTCCACCATGGCCAGCCGTCGCAACTCCTCCTTTCTCCCTTCCAGCACTCAGCCTGGATATTGGGAGATATGCTCCATCCTGCATAGCAAGCTAGTGACGCTCCAGACCAAGGGATTTCTCCCGCCGGCCTATATGGTCCCAGTTCGAGCCGGTCTTGCCATCTATAATGGCAGAGAGCAAGCGGAGAGTGCCCCTAATCCCTCCAAAGGAGAGCGGGTATGCCTTGTCCCTTATTTAATAAGAGGGCTCGGATTTCCAATCCATCCGTTTCTCCGGGGGCTCCTGGAGTTCTATGGCCTCCAGCTACACAATCTTACGCCTGCCTCCGTATTGCATATCGCGGGCTTCGTAGCCCTCTACAAGCTGTTTTTGGGTGTTGAGGCTCATTTCGGGCTGTGGAAAGAGCTATTATGCCTTGTGCCCCGTTCTCAGAAGGGGTCAATATATCAAGTGGGCGGAGCCGAAGTGTGGCGCATCACCGGGACCAGATATCTATCCAGAACCCCAAAGAAGCCGTCCGAGGACTGGCCTTTGGAATGGTTTTACATAGAGGATGTCCCGCTGCCGGATCCTGTCCGGATCGGCCTCCCTGAGTTCGACAGTGCTCCACTAAAGAAGCGCCTAAGTTGGCGTCCATGGAGCCCTCAGAGGGAAAGTGACAATGACGTCCTTTACCTGATGGGCCGGATAAGATTGTTAGCTCATTCCGGACTAACCATGATCGGGGTCATGGCCGCATGCATCATGCGAGGGGTGCAGCTGCTACGGTATAGAGGCCACCCCATGTGGGACTTCAACGGGGAGGACGACGCCACCCGCTACGTCCGTAAGGGGCCGGATTCGGCTGGGGCTCTAACAAAGACCTTGTCCGCTTTGTACAAGGGAGAAGAGGAGGAATTTCTCCGCGTCAACCCACAGGGTGGATTTTCTATGTACAATCCCCCAAGCTGGGTAAGTGGTCACATTTACTTGCCCATCTATTTTATATTCCCATTGTTAAATATTCAGTCTAACGACTTCAACGCAGGAACAGCGCCAGACTGTTAAAGAAATAAACAGCCCTCCTCCACAACCCGAGGACCCAGGACGGTCCCTCGACCCGGCCTCTCAAGAGGATCCAGACTTACCTGTGGAGCTGATTGATGGAGTGTTCCATCAATTGAGCAAGGACAACGCCTTGGTGGCCATTACGGCCCATTACCCAGGGCTAATCCCGGCCTCCCAGGTAACTGAGATCGAAGTCCCAGTACCCCGAATAGGGGTCCGCCATCTCGTGTTTTCAGTTTCCTGATTACAACCGAACTTTGCAGGGGAGGTTTTGAGACGGGAGGCCGAACCTGCGGCGACAAGCCAACGAGGGGCCGCAGGGCCCCGTGGGCAGAAAAGAGGTGCAGTCCGGACCGAGGCGTCAGCGCAAAGGTATGGCGCGCCCCCTTATCCCAGGTGTTATACCTTCAAGGCATATTAACACTTGTGCTCTCTTTAGGACAAAGAGACCTCGCCGGACTATATCCGGAGAGGCTGCCAATCGCGCCTCCACCAGCCAGGCTCCAAAGCCTGGTCCGAAGGCAGAGGCGAACACAAGGCGCACACCGGACGCTCCTCCGACGGAGGATGCAGACAGGTTGTCTGCCACCAACTCTGAGGTGGAGAGTGCCATGAACCACAGGCGTCGCCGGATAATTCTTCGCGACACTTGTTTCTCTCAAGAGGCATTAGATGCCTTCAATTTGGGAGATGCGTACCTCCGTGCCGCTCAAAATGGTCTAGCCAGAGCCACGGAGCAATATGTAAAAGACATACGAGTAAGAAAATTTTGGTAATTATATATATATACCAGTAGCCCCCAAGACTTGAAACAGTTAGAATAACTGATTTAAGGATCATTTGTTATGCAGGTTCTTACAGAAAAGAATTACCTACTGTCCCAGGAGCTGGAAGAGTGCAAAGCCCAACTTGAGGCCGCACTAGCCGCGGCAGGGGATCCCAAGGAGACCCCCTCTAGTAATATACACTTCGAAAGGTAAGTATTCTGCGAAGCACGGCATGGGTGCGAATCTGACAAATGAAATTGCAGATGGCGCTGGATTGAATCCGGAAAGGCAACAACTCCTACGCCAGCTGAAGGCTGGTGAGAAGGTGCTGACAAAGGTGAGGCGGGAGAAGAACAATCTCCAAGATGCCAACACCAAGCTGGGCGTCAGACTCCGTTAAGGAGAATCAACGGCTT
This sequence comes from Triticum urartu, assembly GCF_003073215.2. Lineage (NCBI taxonomy): Eukaryota > Viridiplantae > Streptophyta > Magnoliopsida > Poales > Poaceae > Triticum > Triticum urartu. The sequence continues at coordinate 584,028,805 of NC_053025.1, forward strand.
CGGCGCGGCATATTTAGTAAGTGCTTGAACGAACTTTGAAAAAAAGTTCGGCGGGGAAGTCGACTAACAGGGTAATGTCTGTAGGTGTGCTAACAGGTCGTCCTGCAGAGGAGATGCCGGCTTCTACGGGTGACCTTCTTCCCGAGCTCTCGCAACTGCTCGAGCGAGTTCGGCAGGCGATGCAAGGCGTCGCCCAGGCCTTGTGGCCATCCATCTCCATGCCCGAAGGTCTTCGAGAGCTTGCGGAGAAGCTAAAGGGAGCACGGCGGCGCTTCTGATTGTGGAAGATATCGGCCTGTCGTCAAGGCGCTAGGGAGGCCTGGGCCATGGTGAAGACGCGGTACACAAAGGCTAACCCCAACCACATGGCCGAGGTTGGTCCTGTGGGGCCCGATGGGAAGGAGATCCCTGTAAGCTTAGTATACGTCCAAGTAGAATTGGCCGCAAAGTATTCCCAGCAGGACTGTAAATTAGACAGCCTGTTAGATGGTATTAAAGAGGAATACAATCAGTCAGAATGACTATGTAATTTAATTGACATTTATAATGCCTTCTAGCCAGATTGTAGATCGTTTGTCATGGCCGACCTTTTCGCTTCAGCCTCGGGACCTGACGGTCTGGAGTGTGTCCGAATTCCCATGCGGTTATATAAGAACCGGGGAATGCATGGAGACCAGGCGTAGGGGTCATTAGTGCGTGAACAGACAAGTGCCCGACTAGTTATGTTATATTACATGGTTAGTAAGAAACATCTTCCAGGGAGAATAGTTCCGTTAGGGGTTCCTTTCCCTGGGAGGCATGCCCTAAAGTGCATGCCCATTCTGTGAAAAAGACGCGGGAAAAAGCATCTGGGGGCGCATAAATAAATAAGTGAAAAGATCATCTTTTAGGTCACTGACCGAATATTCCCTTAAGAATGCTAGCTTTCGGCTTCACCCAGTCTGAGGTACACATCCGGCTGATCCGGCAGTAACAATCGCAGAGGTGCTCCCTTTACCGCCTAGCCGAATAATCGGGAATGTAGGGGTAAGCACAGGAGCCAGGCAACCGAGCTTGGCCAAAACTTAAGTCATATCGATGCATATAATGGTGAAATAAAAGGTACATGCGGAAGTGTAACACATGTGTTGGGCATGAAGCCCGTATAAATAAGCTTCTGTTAAAAGAAGCCCCCAGGTTTAATGAGTGCGAATAGCACGTCATTTGATGAGCCTTTAAAGGCTATAAGAGAAAGGAAGGGGAGAAGGAGAGAAATGTAAGACAGACAGTATATAAAAAATGGACAGAGGAAGGATACGAACTTAGAGTCCAGCGCTAGCCATAGAATCTTCGGAGACAGGCTGCGTTCCATGGGTTCGGCTCGAGTCGGTTATCCGATGCATCTTGCAGGCGGTACGCTCCACCAGTCAGGACTTGGTCAATTATGAAGGGACCTTCCCACTTGGGCTTGAGTTTGTCCTTTTTCTTGTCTGGCAGGCGTAGAACTAATTCGCCAACGTTGGAATTTTTGGCCCGTACTTCTCTGCTTTGGTATCTTCGAGCCCGCTGTTGATAGAATGCGGAACGGGCTTTTGCCACGTCACGCTCCTCCTCCAATGCGTCCAAACTGTCCTTCCGATTGAGCTCGGCTTCTCTTTCTTCGTACATGCGCACTCGAGGTGAGTCATGAATTATGTCGCAAGGCAAAACTGCCTCTGCGCCATACACCATAAAGAATGGTGTGTATCCGGTGGTGCGATTCGGCGTGGTCCGCAGCCCCCAGAGTACGGAGTCAAGCTCCTCTACCCAGTGCATGTTAGATTCCTTGAGGGACCGCACTAATCTGGGTTTGATGCCACTCATGATAAGACCATTTGCACGTTCGACCTGGCCGTTAGTTTGTGGGTGATAGACGGAAGCATAATCGAGCTTGATGCCCATGTTTTTGCACCAGAGTTTTACCTCGTCGGCCGTAAAGTTCGTGTCATTATCAGTGATGATGCTGTGGGGGACGCCGTAACGGTGTACAACCCCGGATGTAAAGTCTATCACCGGTCCGGATTCGGCCGTCTTAACAGTCTTGGCTTCTATCCATTTGGTGAACTTATCCACCATGACCAGTAAGTATTTTTGCTTGTGGGTTCCGCCTTTAAGGGGTCCAACCATGTCAAGCCCCCAGACCACGAAGGGCCAAGTGATGGGGATGGTTTGGAGGGCGGTGGGTGGTATATGGCTTTGGTTTGCAAAGAGCTGGCAACCGACACATCGTTGGACTAAGTCCTGGGCGTCTGCCCAGGCCGTCGGCCTATAAAATCCTGTACGGAAGGCCTTGCTTACAAGGGACCGAGCTGCAGCGTGATGGCCGCCGAGTCTGGCATGAATTTCAGCCAGGAGGTTCCGCCCTTCCTCTTCGGAGATGCACCTTTGAAGGACTCCGGTAGTGCTTTTCTTATAAAGCTCTCCCTCGTGGACTTTGTAGGCTTTGGATCGCCGCACTATGCAGCGTGCCTCATTTTGGTCCTCGGGGAGTTCCTGCCTAGTAAGGTAGGCGAGGAATGGTTCTGTCCACGGGGCGATGACAGCCATTATTACGTGGGCTGAAGGTGTTATTTCATTGGCAGAGCCTCCGATTGTGTCAGAATGTTCGGTGTCGGGCAGTGCGGTTGGGTCCGGGCTGTTATTGTTCGGCTCCCCTTCCCATACTACAGATGGCTTGAACAACCTTTCCAAGAAGATGTTGGGGGGGACTACATCGCGTTTTGCGCCGATGCGTGCCAGGACATCTGCCGCCTGATTATTTTCCCGGGCTATATGGTGAAATTCAAGCCCTTCGAACCAAGTTGACATTTTTAGGACGGCGTTGCGGTAAGCTGCCATTTTTGGATCCTTGGCATCGAAGTCTCCATTTATTTGGGATATTGTGAGGTTCGAGTCCCCGCGCACCTCTAGGCGTTGAATGCCCATGGATACTGCCATCCGGAGACCATGTAAAAGGGCCTCATATTCGGCTGCATTGTTGGAGTCTGTGTACATAATCTGGAGTACGTATTGAACTGTGTCTCCTGTGGGGGACGTCAAAACGACGCCAGCCCTTAGTCCGGCCAACATCTTGGAGCCGTCGAAATGCATGATCCAATTTGAATATGTGCCGTACTCTTTAAGGAGTTCGGCCTCCGTCCATTCCGTGACGAAGTCGGCCAAAAGTTGCGACTTGATGGCTTGCCGTGGCTTATAAGTTATGTCGAACGGGAGGAGCTCAATGTCCCATTTTGCAATCCGGCCCGTTGTGTCACGGTTTTTTATAATATCGTTAAGTGGTACTTCCGAGGCTACTGTTTTTGAACACTCTTGAAAGTAGTGTCGTAGCTTCCGGGATGCCATGAATACCGCGTACGCAATCTTTTGATAATGCGGGTACCGTGATTTGCACGGAGTGAGGACAGTGGACACATAATAGACCGGCTTTTGAAGGGGGAATTTGTGTCCGTCCGTTTCTCGTTCGACGACGAGCACTGCGCTTACAACCTGATGTGTTGCTGCAATGTACAATAGCATTGGTTCGCCAATGTTTGGCGCGGCAAGGACTGGGTTTGTTGCCAATATGGCTTTTATTTCGTCGAGTCTGGCCGTGGCTGCATCCGTCCATTCGAAGTGTTCGGTGCACCGAAGGAGGCGGTAAAGGGGTAGGGCCTTTTCACACAAGCGGGAGATAAAGCGGCTTAGAGCCGCCACGCATCCGGTTAACTTTTGTATTTGTTTGAGGTCCTTTGGGATATCCCATTGTGACAGAGCTTGGATCTTGGCTGGATTTGCTTCAATTCCTCTACCCGATACAATGAAGCCAAAAGCTTTCCGACTAGAACGCCGAAAACGCATTTTTCCGGGTTGAGCTTGATGTCGTATGTTCGGAGGTTATCAAATGTGAGCCTCAAGTCGTCTACTAGAGATTTGACATGTCTTGTTTGACGACCACATCATCTACATATGCCTCCACTATTTTGCCGATCTGGTTTGCGAAACATGTCTGAATCATGCGCTGATATGTTGCGCCGGCGTTTTTGAGCCTGAAGGGCATTGTGTTGAAGCAGAATGGGCCGTATGGTGTGATAAATGCCATTGCGGCTTGGTCTGATTCTGCCATCTTGATTTGATGGTATCCGGAATATGCGTCGAGGAAACAGAACGAATCGTGTCCTGCGGTAGCGTCGATAATTTGATCGATGCGGGGGAGGGGGAAGGGATCCTTTGGGCAAGCCTTGTTAAGGTCTTTAAAATCAACGCACAGGCGCCAGTATTTGTCCTTCTTTGGTACCATCACCAGGTTTGCTAGCCAGTCCGGATGTTTTATATCTCTGATGAATCCGGCCTCCAATAGCTTCGCTAGCTCCTCTCCCATGGCCTGTCTCTTAGTTCGGAAAAACGCCGAAGAGCTTGTTTGACAGGTTCGAATCCTTTTAGGATATTTAAGCTGTGCTCGGCCAGCCTGCGTGGGATTCCTGGCATGTCTGAAGGGTGCCAGGTGAAAATGTCCCAGTTCTCTCGTAGGAACTCTCGCAGTGCGGCGTCTACATCAGGGTTTAATTGTGCCCCGATGGAAGCTGTTTTATTGGGGTCCGATGGATGGACCTGGAATTTGACTATTTCGTCCGCAGGTTTAAGGGAGGTGGACTTGGATATTTTGTCGACTACCACATCGTCCCTTTCACCGTGGAGCGCAGCACAGTCAGTTCCTCAGCCGCTAGGGCTTCAGATAGTGCCTCGAGGGCCAGTGCGGCTGTCTTGTTTTTGGCGCGGAGTGCTATGTCCGGATCACTAGCGAGAGTGATGATCCCGTTAGGCCCGGGCATCTTGAGCTTCATGTACCCGTAATGGGGTATTGCTTGGAAGATTGTAAACGCTTCCCGCCCTAGCAGAGCGTGATAACCGCTTCTGAACGGAGCCACCTGGAACGTGACCTCTTCGGACCTGTAATTATCCGGCGTGCCGAACACCACATCTAGTGTGATTTTTCCTGTACAGCGCGCTTCCCGACTGGTGATTATTCCTCTAAAGGTTGTGCTGCTTCGCTCAATGCGGTTCCAGTCTATTTCTATTTTTTGAAGGGTCTCCTGATAAATGAGGTTCAATCCGCTGCCGCCGTCCATGAGTACCTTGGTAAGCCGAAAGCCGTCCACTATTGGACTGAGGACCAATGCAGCTGATGCTCGGGCTGTTCGGAATTTAGGTTCATCACTGGCGTTAAAGGTAACAGCCGTGTCACTCCATGGGTTTATTGTTGCTATTTGGTAGACTTCGGCAAGGATGTGGAGTGTCCTCTTTTGCATATTATTTGATGCGAAAGTCTCGAAGACTGTTAATACCGTATTGGTGTCTCTGGGGTGGCTTTCTGTGGCCTCCGGAATTAGGAAATCTTCGCCAATCTCTGCCACCTGCCGGAGTATCCAACATGCTCTAAGGCTGTGAGTTGGTGTGGCGTCCTCTGTACTGTGAATTTTACAGGGTCCATTAAGCCATCCTTCCAGTACGGTTCCATGCCCTGTAGAGGGTTTTTGCTTTTTGGTGTTTGACCCGGGTGTCTGGCGATGATGCACCCTTTTATTTCGGACTAGGTTTGTATTCAGGGCCGGATCATCCCCAAATTTTATTTCGGTTTTCCAGGCACTTTCCATCGCACAGTACTTTCGTACAATGGACGCCAAGTCAGCGAAGCGTGTAATATCACGGCGACTTATGGCGTTGAGGATTCCCTTGTCTGTGCAATTATTGCAGAAGATTGAGATTGCTTCTTCCTCGCGGCAGTCCCTTATCCTGTTCCTAACCAGGAGGAATCTGGCCCAGTAATGATGTACTGTTTCTTCGGGCTCTTGCCTGATTTGGGATAGATCGCTTATGTTCGGGTGGGTGGGTGGAATTAAATCCGAAGCCTCACTCAATCTGAGGCTCAGAGGCCGAGGAATTTCTGAACTCGAAAATTTGGATTCCTGGATGTTGTCCAATGAATCCAGCCCGTCGCCTGACTCTAAGTTCAGGTCTTCAGTGATATCCTCCCCTCCACGGGTATCCAGCTTGGAGGGATTGGGAATCCAGACGTAGCTAGTCCTTAAGATAGATGAAGGGTCGCCGCACTGTCCCTCTACCACGGCAACGTGATGGGTGACTTGGGGAGAGTTAATCTCTCTCAGATCGGGTTTAGGCCCAATCTGGTCGTAATCCGTAGCGACTCCCAGGGCGGCGATGCGATCCAAGAGCTCGTTTATGGAGGAGAGCTCCATTGGATCTAACTGCTCGGCGAGTTCCGAGCTGACATGAAGATTGTTTTCGATGGCTCGAGAGGTCATCATCGGCGCAGAAGCCGAACAGGCGGTCATAAGAAAACCACATAGCCGAAGGGGTTGGCCAACAGCCAAAGATCCCTTAGCAACGGTGCCGTCTTTAAAGACGGGGCGAGGTATCCTTCTTGATGGCGACAACACAGAGGAACTCTCAATGAAAGCACCAATGACGATGTCAAAACCGGCGGATCTCGGGTAGGGGGTCCCGAACTGTGCGTCTAGGCCGGATGGTAACAGGAGGCAAGGGACACGAAGTTTTACCCAGGTTCGGGCCCTCTTGATGGAGGTAAAACCCTACGTCCTGCTTGATTAATATTGATGATATGGGTAGTACAAGAGTAGATCTACCACGCGATTGGAGAGGCTAAACCCTAGAAGCTAGCCTATGGTATGATTGTTGTTCTGTATGTTGTCCTACGGACTAAAACCCTCCGGTTTATATAGACACCGGAGAGGGTTAGGGTTACAAAGTCGGTTACAATGGTAGGAGATCTACATATCCGTATCGCCAAGCTTGCCTTCCACGCCAAGGAAAGTCCCTTCCGAACACGGGACGAAGTTTTCAATCTTGTATCTTCATAGTCCAGGAGTCCGGCTGAAGGTATAGTCCGGCCATCCGGACACCCCCTAATCCAGGACTCCCTCAGTCTTCGTAGAATATGTAGGAACCAATATGAGCATCCATATTCCGCTGTTGCTTATTGACCAGAGATGTGTCTCGCTCATGTCTACATAGTTCTCGAACACGTAGGGTCCGCACGCTTAACGTTCAATGACGATTTGTATTATGAGTTATGTGTTTTGGTGACCGAAGATTGTTTGGAGTCCCATATGAGATCACAGACATGAAGAGGAGTCTTGAAATGGTCGAGAGGTAAAGATTGATATATTGGACGATAGTATTCGGACACCAGAATGGTTTCGGAGTGTTTCAGGTACTTATCGGAGTACCGGGGGTGGGTTACCGGAACCCCCGGGGGAAAGTAATGGGCCACATAGGCCTTGGAAGGGAGGCACCCCATCCCACAAGGGGCTGGCATGCCCCCACTTGGAAGGGGTCCGAATTGTAGTAGGGAAGGAGGCGGCGCCCCTCTTTCCTTGTCCTTCTCCCTCTCCTTCCCCCTTTCCCTCTCTGGTAAAAGGAAGGGGGGTCCGAATTGCACTTGGAGTCCTAGTAGGACTCCTCCACACTTGGGGGCGTGCCTTGGCCGGCCTCTTCTCCTCTCCCTCCTTTATATACATGGGAGGGGGGTGCCTCCTAGACACACAATTGTTCCAAGCCGTGTGCGGCACCCCCCCTCCACCGTTTACTCCTCCGGTCATATTGTCGTAGTGCTTAGGCGAAGCCCTGCGCGGATCACTTCACCATCACCATCACGACGCCATCGTGCTAACGAAACTATCCCTCGACACTTTGCTGGATCAAGAGTTCGAGGGACGCCATTGAGCTGAATGTGTGCAGAACTCGATGGTGTCGTACGTTCGATGCTTGATCAGTTGAATCGAGAAGACGTTCGACTACATCAACCGCGTCAAGCTAACTCTTCCGCTTTCTGTCTACGAGGGTACGTGGACACACTCTCCCCCTCTCATTGCTATGCATCTCCTAGATAGATCTTGCGTGATCGTAGGATTTTTTTTGAAATTGCATGTTACATTCCCCAACAGTTCCTAGATATTTAATGACTGATGGTGGTTCACACTTTATTCATGGCGCTTTCTGTAAAATACTTGCCAAGTATGATGTTAACCATAGAATTGCATCACCTTATTGTGATAGCCTGACTTATTAGGGATGATAGACTACTCATATCAATAAGGAATTCCTTCTTTCCCGGAAGCTCATTCGGACAGAACTCCAAAGTTAAGCGTGCTCAGCTTGGAGTAATTTCAGGATGGGTGACCGACTGGGAAGTTGCTCTCGGGTGCGCACGAGTGAGGACGAAGTGCGCAGAAAAGACTAGTATTGATCTGTGGGGCCAGTCTAGATCCCACCAGGAGTAACGACCACTGGCGGGTGTGTCCGGGGCGTTACAAGTTGGTATCAGAGCCGACCCTCGCGGTTACACGTATATTTGCGGACAGGTGCGCGGTCATGTTGTTCATGACGTTTGTGATCCCTCGTGTCACACGGCATGGCACATATACCGTACTGGATGCACAGAGGTATGTGCCAAGAGGGAACGTTCATGTGGCCCGACGAGGACGTCGGTTCCTCTGAGTGGGGGTGTATGGGATAGCCTGGCTTATTAGGGATGATAGACTACTCATATCAATAAGGAATTCCTTCTTTTCCGAAAGCCCATTCGGATAGAACTCCAAAGTTAAGCGTGCTCAGCTTGGAGTAATTTCAGGATGGGTGACCGACCGGGAAGTTGCTCCCGGGTGCGCACGAGTGAGGACAAAGTGCGCAGAAAAGACTAGTATTGATCTATGGGGCCAGTCTAGATCCCGCCAGGAGTAACGACCAACGACGGTGTGTGTCCGGGGCGTTACACTTATCATCCTCAATACAGTGGTCAAGTTGAACTTAGCAATAGAGAAATAAAATTAATCTTGCAAAAGACTGTCAATAGGTCCCGGAAGAACTGGTCTAAGAAATTAGATGATGCACTTTGGGCTTATAGAACAGCGTATAAAAATCCTATGGGTATGTCTCCTTATAAAATGGTTTATGGAAAAGCTTCTCATTTGCCTCTTAGTTAGAACGTAAAGCATATTGGGCAATCAAAGAATTCAACTATGATTTCAAACTTGCCAGTGAAAAGAGGTTATTTGATATCAACTCATTAGATGAATGGAGAACCCAAGCTTATGAAAATGCCAAGTTGTTTCAAGAAAAAGTCAAAAGATGGCATGATAAGAGAATCCAAAAGCGTGAGTTTAAAGTCAGAGAATATGTTCTTTTGTACAACTCTTGTTTCAGATTCTTTGTAGGAAAACTTCTCTCAAAATGGGAAGGACCCTATGTTATCGAGGAGGTTTATCGGTCTGGAGCCATCAAAATAAATAATGTCGAAGGTACTAACCCGAAGGTTGTTAACAAGCAACGAATAAAACATTATATCTGAGGTACGCCCATTAGTGTTGAAAGTAATATTATCCAAACTTTGACACCGGAAGAACACATAAAAGAATCCTTCCGGAACACTCCAGAATCGGCAAAATAAGGAGGTACGTGATACGGTAAGTAAATGGACTTCGAAAAATCCGCAAATTTATTTTGTCAGTTTTGGAATATTTAGAAAATTAGGAAAATAAGAAACTTCCAGGAAGCGTACCCTGGTGGGCACAAGACACCAGGGCGCGCCTGGCTTGCCAGGCGTGCCCAGGTGGGTTGTGCCCACCTGGGGTACCTTCCGAACTCCGTCTTTCTATAGTTTTCTTGTTTCCCAAGATAAAAAATCTTTATATACCCCCCAAACCTATTGACCACCGTATCACAGAGAAATCCTCTGTTTTCTTTTCCTTGCTGTTTTGTGTCAGATCCCATCTACCATGGCCTCTTCAAGCTCCTCCAAGGGCAAGTTCTTCAAGAACGTCATCAACCCATATTTGCGGGAGGTGGTGCAGCACCCTCAGGTCATCCATATGCATGAGGGGGTGCTTCACCTCCGCGATGTGCTAGGTCCCAAGGGGATGGGAACCTTGGAGGCCAGGCTTCAAGTTTGGAGCAGGAGGTCTTCCGGTGCAAAGGGATAGTGGAGCGTGGACTCAATGCCAATCACCTTATGATCACGGACCTTCCCCGTGATATCAAGGTGTATGTTAAGCCCATGAAGGACATCGTCTTCACTCTCAACGAGCAAATCAACTTCCTCCAAGGCCAGATATACGATCTCCAAAACCAAGTCTTTGAATATGAGGCAAGGTTTAAAGGTATGAGTTTGGCTGCCGGTTGTAGGACCCGTGAGACTCACTCCTCCTCTTATGATGGTGGACCTCTGCCATGGAAACCCGAGGACAAGATATCTTCTTCATCACCACCACCTTATTCTTCATCACCAAAACAAAATTGAGTATCAGGTATGGGCACTCCCCTTGGCTTTCGCCAAGCTTGGGGGATGTCCCCGGTATTGTATCATCCCCACTATCTTTTGCCTTTACTTATTTTAGTTCGATCTTTTGCTTTAGATGAATAAAAGTTTAGTTCGATCCTTTCTTTTCTAGAGTTTGCTTAGTGATCTATCTTTGTAATCGTGTGCGAGATATATAATAAAGTTTAGTTTGAGTTTTTGCTTTCTTTGCTTTCAAGTTGTAATAAAAATAAAGGAAATAAATAAGAAGAACGAAAAATAAATGAAAAGGATCATATGCTAATCTTATGGTAGGTGATGACACCACATAAGGAAAAGTATAAGTAGGAAATTTTATTAGAGATTGACAAACATAGCATTAGTCAATAATGCAACTCATGAAAGAATTAATAAGGGAAGAGAAGATTCACATATAAATATACTATCCTAGAAATCTTTTGTGATTGTGAGCCCCCATCAAAATAATATATGCCAAAACTGTTGGCGTTGGACAAGGAAGACAACTTAATGATTTATGTTTGTTCATATTCACATAGAAGTCATATTGTCATAGATGCTTTAACATGTGGTGCTTGCCCCTATCTTTGCTAGCCAAAAATTCCGCACTAAGTAGAGATACTACTTGTGCATCCAAAAACCCTTAAACTCAAATCTTATTTCCAAGAGTACACCATACCTACCTAGGGATTGAGCAAGATCCCTCAATTAAGTTGTCATCGGTGCAATAGGGCAATAAAAATTGCTTCTAAAAATGTGAGATCATTTAGTGTAATAGAAAATTGAGCATTGTAAGAACTTGTGATGGTGAAGAATAAAAGCGACAGACTGCATAATAAAGGTTGCCATCACAAGGGGAAATGCAACGTGACGTTCTTTTGCACTAAGGGGTTGAGCATACAAACAAATAAGCGCATGGCAACCTCTGCTTCCCTCTACGAAGGGCCTATCTTTTACTTTTATGTATTTACTTTTATGCAAAGAGTCAAAGTTTTCTCTCTATTCCTTTTTTATTTTCTCCTTTGGCAAGCATCATGTGGTGAGGAAAGATCTAGGCACATATGTCTAGTTGAATATGGGTAGCATGAGTTATTATTGTTGACATCACCCTTGAGGTGGATACGTTGGGAGGCGAAACTATGAGCCCCTATCTTTCTATGTGTCTGATTGAAACGTTTTGCTCATGCGTATGCGGTGAGTGTTAGCAATCATAGAAGACTATATGATGGTTGAGTATGTGGACTTGCCTAAAGGCTCCGATACGCGACCCTTCCTGAAAAGATGATGAATTGTAGTTACAAAGTTGACTGAGAACATAGTTTGTTGGTTTCTAATAGAGTTTTTGCTTTACACTTCAATAGTGTGATGAATTGTCACTTATTCATGAGAAGTCTATGATAAAAGTTCTATGATAAGAGTCCTATGTTTAAGTTTTTTGTTGTTATGGAAAGTGCGTTATATCGACTAAAGGGGGTGAATAGGCGATTTTTAGAAATTCTTCATTGAGGTAATTCAAGGTGAGGAATTTCCTAAGTCACGAAAGACTAGCAGCGGAATAAGTACTCAGATGCAAGCGTAACAGAGCAGTAGCACATTCATCATGATGAAATGAAAACAAGCACATAGTAAAAGTAGCATAAACACAAGATAAGCAGGTTGAAGACACCGTGACTAAAGAATTAGGATTGAGGAAATTGAGAAAGTCTTTAGTCAAATTCTTCAAACAATAACAATCAAGTACTTCTATACAAGAATGAGGAAATGAAAGGGTTGAGGAAATAGAACCAGTAGCTTGGTGAAGACGATGATTTGGTAGACCAGTTCCAACTGTTGCGACAGTGTACGTCTGGTTGGAGCAGCTAGGTATTTTAACCTGGGGGCACACAGTCCCGGACACATAGTCCTCACCGTATTCTCCTTGAGCTAAGGTCACACAGACCTCGCCCAATCATTCATGTTAAGTCTTCAGGTGACTTCCAAACCTTCATAGACTCGGTCACTCGGCGGTCCACAATTTCCTCTTGGATGCTCTAGACCACGATGCCTAACCGTGTGGACGATGCACAATCCTGAAAAGTAACAAGCGTCGGTTCCACACAAGAACAATCTCTTCAGTGATGCTCAATCACTTTGGGTTTGTAGATGTTTGGGTTTGGGTTTTCCTCACTTGATGATTTTCGCTCAAAGTCCTCGGGGGATGGGATGCTCTTAATGACAAGTGTCAGTTTCTCTTGGAGCCGCCAAACCGCTAGTGGTTGTACGGGGCGGCTATTTATAGCCTAGGGAACAACCCGACATGATAAGACATAAATGCCCTTCAATGATATGACTGTTAAGTGGGTACATATTTTGGGACAGCTGGTGCATAGCACAATAACGGTCGGAAATCTGAGAATCAAATTCTTCAGGGCTATCATGTTCCTCACTTGTAGGCAATCCGCACTGGCGAATTCCTAACTCCTTAGTCAGAAAAAGTTCCTTAGAGACCAGAAGTTCTTCGTCTCTGCCACTGAAGAATTTGACCGAACTGTATGAGATTTCCAATGGCTTCAGTCAAAAGGATTGGGTAGGTATAGGATTTTGAGATGAGCATCACTTGGAAACTTTTCCTTAGTTTTACCTCGATCCCCTTTAACAGCATGGTGTTTCCTATGACTCAAGAAAGGGAAAATGAAACTATGAAAACAAAATTCTTCACGCTTCATAATCCTCGCATGAATATCAAGTCTTCACGGTCACACCAATTTCCTCACTTTCAAAGTCTTCAAGAAAACCAAAGTCTTCAGCTGAAGACATTCATTTTTAGGGGCTGACTTTCATCGTAAATATCAAACTCCTCATAGACTTATAGACCTGTGTACACTCACAAACGCATTAGTCCCTTAACCTATAAGTATTCAATACACCAAAATCACTAAGGGGCACTAGATGCACTTACAATCTCCCCCCTTTTTGGTGATTGATGACAATATAGGTTAAGTTTTCAACGGGGATAAACATATATATGAAGTGTAAATACTGATATTGAGGAATTTGATTGCAAGATATAGAAGAACTCCCCCTGAAGATGTGCATATTTGAGGAATTTGCTTTGAATAGCAAATGCACATTGTGGAGTAGAATCATGTAGATCTCCCACTATATCTTGTAATTCATACGCGCATTTAACATATGATATGAAGAATTTGAAATGCATGATGAAATATGGTAACTGATGTAATTCAGCATGCGAGCATTAACGAACTTGAGGAAATAGCATGCAGAATACAGAGCAAAATTATCAGACCACCATAGTGTTGGAAATATGCCCTAGAGGCAATAATAAATTAGTTATTATTATATTTCATTGTTCATGATAATCGTTTATTATCCATGCTAGAATTGTATTGATAGGAAACTCAGATACATGTGTGGATACATAGACAGCACCATGTCCCTAGTAAGCCTCTAATTGACTAGCTCGTTGATCAATAGATGGTTACGGTTTCCTGACCATGGACATTGGATGTCGTTGATAACGGGATCACATCATTAGGAGAATGATGTGATGGACAAGACCCAATCCTAAGCCTAGCACAAAGATCGTGTAGTTCGTATGCTAAAGCTTTTCTAATGTCAAGTATCATTTCCTTAGACCATGAGATTGTGCAACTCCCGGATACCGTAGGAGTGCTTTGGGTGTGCCAAATGTCACAATGTAACTGGGTGGCTATAAAGGTTCACTACAGGTATCTCCGAAAGTGTCTGTTGGGTTGGCACGAATCGAGACTGGGATTTGTCACTCCATGTAACGGAGAGGTATCTCTGGGCCCACTCGGTAGGACATTATCATAATGTGCACAATGTGACCAAGGAGTTGATCACGGGATGATGTGTTACAGAACGAGTAAAGAGACTTGCCGGTAACGAGATTGAACAAGGTATCGGGATACCGACGATCGAATCTCGGGCAAGTACTATACCGCTAGACAAAGGGAATTGTATACGGGATTGATTGAATCCTTGACATCGTGGTTCATTCGCTGAGATCATCGTGGAACATGTAGGAGCCAACATGGGTATCCAGATACCGCTATTGGTTATTGACCGGAGAGTTTTCTCGGCCATGTCTGCATGACTCACGAACCCGTAGGGTCTACACACTTAAGGTTCGATGACGCTAGGGTTATAGGAAAGTATGTACGCGGTTACCGAATGTTCTTCGGAGTCCCGGATGAGATCCCGGACGTCACGAGGAGTTCCGGAATGGTTCGGAGGTAAATATTGATATATAGGAAGTATGGTTTTGGCCACCGGAAGTCTTTCGGGCATCACCGGTAGTGTACCAGGACCACTGGAGGGGTCCAGGGGTCCACCAGGTGGGGCCACCAGCCCCGGAGGCCTACATGGGCCAATAGTGGGAAGGGACCAGCCCCTAGGTGGGCTGGGGCGCCTCCCACCAAGGCCCAAGGCGCAAGGGAGAGTGGGAGGGGGCAAACCCTAGGTCCAGATGGGCCTTAAGGCCCACCCTAGGTGCGCCCCCCCTCTCTCCCCCCTTGGCCGCAACCCTAGATGGATTTTGGGGCTGCCGCCACCCCTAGGGAGGGAACCCTAGATGGGAGTGCAGCCCCTCCCCTTCCCCTATATGTACTTGAGGTAGGGGGGCTGCCCAACACACGATTTGATCTCTCTCTTGGCGCTGCCCTACCTCTCTCCCTCCTCGTCTCTCGTAGTGCTTGGCGAAGCCCTGCTGGAGTTCTGCGCTCCTCCACCACCACCACGCCGTCATGCTGCTGCTGGACGGAGTCTTCCCAACCTCTCCTTCTCCCCTTGCTGGATCAAGGCGTGGGAGACGTCACCGGGCTGCACGTGTGTTGAACGCGGAGGCGCCGTTGTTCGGTGCTTAGATCGGAATCAACCGCGATCTGTATCGCTGCGAGTACGACTCCTTCATCCGCGTTCTTGCAACGCTTCCGCTTAGCGATCTACAAGGGTATGTAGATGCACTCCCCTTCCCCTCGTTGCTAGATTACTCCATAGATTGATCTTGGTGATGCGTAGAAAATTTTAAATTTCTGCTACGATCCCCAACACATAGGACTTAAATTTACAACTGGATCAACAAACACTTCAGAAGAGCGAGAGTTGTAACTTAACAAAAAAATGCACATATATAGAGACCCGCTTGAATACTAACTCAAATCCCCCCTTTGTCATCGAATGACCAAAAGGGACGAAAATGAGGACTAACACCCCTGAAGAATATCATCATGATGTCGAGGGAGGAGCGCTAGCGTTGTTGGGGTTGTCCGTGGGCACCTGCGGCGGTGTCGTTCAAGTCTTCAGCTTCATCCGTCTCGCGCAATGAGGAATATGAGCTGGTGACCAGGTGAGGAACTTTGGCCTTCTTGAATTTCTTCGAAGGTGGCTGAGACCAGTCAAAGTCTAGTTGGAAGCCCATATGCTTGAGATCTTTATCACAGTAGAGGTGAGACAATACAGCCCAGGTGCGATCAAAAACTTCATGCAAGTAGTAGTGGTTCTTCTTCACAGTGTTTTGCGTGATCGTCATATTCTGAAGAATTGAACCAAACTGACGCTTGACCCACTTGTGGTTGCGATCGACCTTCTGATGAAGACCGATGAGAAGCTCATGATCAGTCCTTACACGCGGAGCGGTGGCTTGAGGATATTGCTTTGAAGCATTTGCGGCAGTATCATGAGTGGCAGAGTCATCACTGGTGGAATAAGATGCAGCTTTGCGAAACTGTCCATCCAATGAACGAGTGCCTTCATCAATTACAGCAGCCCTACCCTTCTCATCAGCTGAGGAAATAGTCCTTTTGAGGACTTCAATTGGCGGAAAGTAGCTGAGATGATTTTGACAGTCAGCCTGATAGTTGATTGAAGACCTTGATCTGATGAATCTCATAATCCAGGGAGCGTAAGGCTTCAATTCAAATGGTGATAGAGCTACATTGGCCAAAGTCCTCATGAAGAAATCGTGGTAGTTGATAGGAATACCGTGGATGATATTGAACAACAGATTCTTCATGATGCCAACAATTTCTTCATCATCATAGTTGTGGCCCTTGATTGGACTGAGGGTTTTGGTCAAAAATCTGTAGATCGTCCTTGGCATATAGAGCAATTCCTTCACTAGGAACGTGGTTCTTGGAGCTTGGCCTGGCTTCAAAGGCTTCATCAGCACTTGCATCAGATGATTTGACAGTTCAGGTTCATCATAGATGCACCTTGCACGTCCAGTGGGAGGACTGCAGGGACAGCGTGAAGCAATTCAGAGGCTGGAGCTTTGTAGTGAGTTTTTTCAGTCATCCAGTCCAGTACCCATGAATTGACATCTTCAACGTTTCCTGTGATGTGTAGCATGGAAAAGAATTGAAGAATGAGTTCTTCATTCCAACCGCAGATGTCGGTCCAGAGATTGAGCAACCCAGCATCATGAAGAACACTGAGGACTGGGGTGAAGCACGATAGAGACTCCATATACACATGAGGAATTTTCTCATGGTCAAAAATCTTGTACTTATCAAACAACAACGAGGAATAGAAGTTCATCTGGCTAGCAGTCCAAAAACGCTTGCGATGAAGTCGAGCAGAGTCATAAGGATTGTAGTCAGTGAAGAAAATATGCTCAGCAAAGAAGTCATCAGCCTTGAACTTCGCTTCTTGTTGTGAGGATTCTGTGGTTTGGGCTGAAGATTAGCAGTTGATGTCTTCACAGCCTCTTGAAGCATAGCCTCTAGAGCCATGTGCTGAGGAATTTCAGGAGCAGTGTCATCAGCAGTAGCCTTGGCCTCCATTTCTTCAGCACTAGTGGCTGGTACTTCTTCTAGAACAGAAGGAAGTGAAGCTTGGCATCCATCAGAACTCGTATGAATTTCTTCAGTTTGGACTGGGGACTGAGGAATCTGTTGCAGAGGGGTGTAAAGTGGTGAATTGGGGTGATGACTTTCCTAGTAGTCATCATTCAGGATAGGAGTTGTTGACCCAATGTCCACATCCTCATCTTCTTCATCAATTTCTTCTACGCCTGCCTCTTCAGCTGTGAACTGAGACATGGGCGATGATACCATAGGAGTTGAAGGGAACAATATCCAACTGCTAATATCCACTTCAATTTCTTCATCCAACTGCTCTGACGTAGCAGTAGAAGAATTTTCTTCATCCGATTCACTAGGAATCACATATTCCTCACCAAAGGGAACAATATCCTTTGATGGCATGCTTGATATTGGAAATGCATCTATTGTGTGTGCATAAGAGCTCATCAAAGTCTTCACTTTCTTCGGAGCTAAAGTCTCTGAGGATGTAGATGCTTTCCTTTTCTATACTGCTGCTATCTCTGCAGCTTTGATCTTTTTCGCTTCTGATGTAGAAGGAAGGTTGGTACTGGTCAACTGAGGTGACTTGGCAGGAGGAGCAGATGAAATTGGTGCAATTTATTCAGGCGCAACTGATGCAGTTGCCCTGTCATGTTCAATTTCCTTAGGCGCAATAGCAGATGCTTGAACTGGCCTGGCTTGTTCTTCAGGTGCAACACTAGAGGTTGCCCTGTCAGTTTCTTTCGTGGCTGGAATTTCTTCAGCAGCCCTGGTACTCTCAGAATCATCAACAACCTGATTGCCATCAGTTGTGATTGCATGTTCTTTGGTAGGCTGAGTAGATGCTTCAGCCTGAGGAATTTCTTATTGCGATGAAGCTGCAACATTTGAGGTAAATCCCTTCGCCATTTTGACGAATCAGACTTTGGCTCCCAGCCAATCTGCACGACATGCGTCAAATTCATCACTGAGTGCTTTGATCTTAGTTTGTACACAAGTTCATTAGTTGTCATTTTGACAACATTCTTCTTCAGAAAACACTCCTTTTTGTACCGAGCTTTCTTCAGTCGCCTGGCCTTCTCAAACTTCCATTTTTCTTCGCCTATAAAGGCCGTCAACATATGACTTTGGCCAGTGTGAGATTGAAATCAGGCATAGGAGTGTTAGGGTCCTTGTGCCAGAGATCAATGAAATCGAGGATCAACTTGTGATCCAGCAGAAGTGGCACATTACTGCCTTTGGCTCTAGCGGCCCTTTGTTGTCTGTCTCTGATGATTTCAGCCAATTCTTCATCATTAACTTCGTCTTCACTAGACGGTACTTGGACAGCGACCTACTTCTTGTGAGGACTTGGTCTCGTGCCTCGTCCAACAGTGGCCTTTCTTCAGTAACGTTGGGCCAGTTGAGGACTGCGGAGGAGCAGAAGAACTTGCAGATTCTCTTGAAGAAATTTATATCCCAATGGTCCTTTGGGAAGAGGCGAGGTGCGCAGGTGCCGAGGACTTTGCAGCAGTTGCTGAGGATTTTGCAGTGGGGACTGGAGCCGCTTTTGAGGATGTGGCATGAGGCACTTGCCGTGAGGGCTTTAAGGAACTTGGCCGTGAGGGCATTGCAGCTGAGGAACAGGGCTTGTGAGCAGGCTTCTTTGGCATGGCCTTCTTGGGCTTTCTAGCAGAGGCCTCAACAACGGCAGTAGCAGAATCTTCATTGAATTTCTTCACTGCTTCTTTGGCCATTTTGGGCAACTTTGCTTGCCGCTTGGCCCATTCTTTTGGAAAGTCCTCACCACGCTTGATGCTAGTGGGATCAGCTTCTTGGCCTGGTGCCAATGGAGATCTTTGGCATGGAGGGTGTACGACGAATTTCTTCATGTACTTGGGAGTCACATATCTGTACTCCCTTGTAGAATCGAAAGTATGTCTAGAGGGGGGGGTGATTAGACTACTTGACCAAATAAGATCTATCCTTTTCCCAATTTTAATTCTTGGTAGATTTTTAGCAACTTAGCACAAGTCAAGCAATCAACCTACACATGCAATTCTAAGAGTATAGCAGCGGAATGTAAAACAATTGCATATGAAGTTAAAGGGATGACTTTGGAGGAGCAAACGCAATGTTGACACACAGATTTTTTATCCGTGGGTCCGATAGGTGGTGCTATCATACATCCACATTGATGGAGACTTCAACCCACGAAGGGTAATGGTTGCGCGAGTCCATGGAGGGCTCCACCCACGAAGGGTCCATGAAGTAGCAACCTTGTCTATCCCACCATGGCCGTCGCCCACGAAGGACTTGCCTCACTATGGTAGATCTTCACAAAGTAGGCGATCTCCTTGCCCTTACAAACTCCTTGGTTCAACTCCACAATCTTGACGGAGGCTCCCAAGTGACACCTAACCAATCTAGGAGACACCACTCTCCAAGAGGTAACAAATGGTGTGTTGACGATGTGAACTCCTTGCTCTTGTGCTTCAAATGATAATCTCCCCAACACTCAACTCTCTCTCATAGGATAGGATTTGGTGGAAAAATGATTTGAGTGGAAAGCAACTTGGGGAAGGCTAGAGATCAAGATTTATGTGGTTGGAATGAAGGATCTTGACCTCAACACAAGTGTAGGTGGTTCTCTCTCAGAAAATGTATATTGGAAGTGTATGCATGTTCCGATGGCTCTCTCTACGAATGAAGAGCGGGTGGAGGGGTATATATAGCCTCCACACAAAATCTAACCGTTACACACAATTTACCAAAATCGGTGGGACCGATTCATAGAACTCGGTCAGACCGATTTAGTTCAAAATGTGAATGTTAGGATTTTCGGTGGGACCAACATGTCAACTCGGTGGGACCGATGTCATTAGGGTTATGGCATAACTAATCTTGGTGAGACCGATTACACAAACTCGGTGAGACCGATTTTGGTAATAGACTAACCAAAGAGTTGGTCAGGCAATCTCGGTGGGACCAATTTGCTCTTTCGGTAGGACCGAAACATTATGAAAGGGAAACACAGAGTTTGCATTGCAATCTCGGTGGGACCGATCGCTTATCTCGGTTGGACCGAAACGTTACGAAGGGAAACAGAGAAATTACAATCCCATCTCGATGAGACCGAGATCCCTATCGGTGGGACCAAAAAGACTAGGGTTTGTGGCAGTGGCTATGTCAAGTGAACTCGGTGGCGCCGGATAGATCAAATCGGTGGGGCCGAGTTTGACTTTTGGTTTGGGACATATTTGGATATGAGAAAGTAGTTGAGGGTTGTGGAGCATATCTTTAAGCACTTTGAGCAAGAACCTTATTAAGCAACACCTCATCCCCTCTTAATAGTATTGGATTTCCTATGGACTCAATGAGATCTTGGATCACTAAAAAATGAAATGTAGAGTCTTGTGCTTTGAGTTTCAGCCAATCCTTTTATCCTTAGCATTTTGAGGGGTCCACTTTTCTAATCCATGCCATGCCGACCATTGAGCTTTTCCTAAAATATTTATCTTCAAGTAGCATTAGCTCAATGAGCTATATGTTGTTAGGAATTACCAAAACCACCCAGGGATAGTTGCACTTTCAATCTCCCCCTTTTTGGTAATTGATGACAACATATAGATCAAAGCTTCGCAAATGATTATAAGATAGAAAAACATCGTTGCTTTGAGAAGTATGTGATAAGCAAGAGCTCCCCCTAAATTTGTGCATTATTTAAAATTTTCTTTTGAATGTAAATGCACAATAGATTAGGATCATGGGTTACTCTTCCATGTCACATACATCTTGGTGGAGCGCTCAAAATGATAGAAATTAAAAGCATGCACTCATCACCAAGCAAGTGAATGATCATATATGGAATATAAAGGATAGCATCATTCAACCAAACATTAAGGTAGCATATGATCAACCACACAATCATATAAGTATCTCACAAGGACATAAAGTATCTCACACGAGCACACAATAAAGAGTTCAACCAAATGCAAGAGAGATAGAAGGCAAGACACTCTCTCTCGAAGCCTATGATCTATACATATTTCTCCCCCTTTGGCAACAAGTTACCAAAAAGTTTGAAAATGCATAGAGCTATACGTCTCTCAGACTTGGTCTTCGGGAGGAGGTGTAGATAGAACTCCAAGGACGAAGGCTTCCGATGTTGTAGTTGGAGCTGCTGGAGTGGGTGCTGGAGGTGGCATTGGAGCTATATCTGCTGGTGCTGACACTGAAGCTCTGGCATCTGAGACTGGCACTCCAGCAGACCTTGTACCTCGTGGCACACGCTGAAAAGCATCAGTGGTTACTCTTCCTTTCCTCTCCTCTGATTCATCCTGAAGCTGCTCAACTGCAGTCTGAATCTCAGTCACCTTCAGATCAAGATCATAGAATTTTGTCTCCACAATCCTCTCCAGGCTCTCCTGATTCTGAGTCAGGGTGGCCAAGCCCTTCTCAATCCTTGGTGTAGCTTGAATCAGATAGCCTAACTGATCTTGCTTGCTCTTCAGGAAGACTCGAGATGCCTCTTCAACGCTTGGCATCTGGGCAGTGATACGTCTCCGTCGTATCTACTTTTCCAAATACTTTTGCCCTTGTTTTGGACTCTAACTTGTATGAATTGAATGGAACTAACCCAGACTGACGCTATTTTCAGCAGAATTGCCATGATGTTGTTTTATGTGCAGAAAACAAATATTCTCGGAATGACCTAAAACTCCACGGAACATCTTAGAAAAAATAATAAAAAATCCTCGCCAAAAATGAAGACCAGGGGGCCCACACCCTGTCCACGAGGGTGGGGGTGCCCCCCTACCTCGTGGGCCCCCTGGATGCCCTCCGACGCCAACTCCAACTCTATATATTTGCTTTCGGAGAGAAAAAATAAGGGAGAAGAAATCATCGCGTTTTACGAGACGGAGCCGCTGCCAAGCCCTAAAACATCTCGGGAGGGCTGATCTGGAGTCCGTTCGGGGCTCCGGAGAGCGGGATTCGTCGCCGTCGTCATCATCAACCATCCTCCATCACCAATTTCATGATGCTCACCGCTGTGCGTGAGTAATTCCATCGTAGGCTTGCTGGACGGTGATGGGTTGGATGAGATTTATCATGTAACCGAGTTAGTTTTGTCAGGGTTTGATCCCTAGTATCCATTATGTTCTGAGATTGATGTTGCTATGACTTTGCTATTCTTAATGCTTGTCACTAGGGCCCGAGTGCCATGATTTCAGATCGGGACCTACTATGTTTTCATTAATATATGTGAGTTCTTTATCCTATCTTGCAAGTCTATAGTCACCTACTATGTGTTATGATCCAGCAACCCCGAAGTGCTAATAATCGGGACCACTCCCGGTGATGACCATAGTTTGAGGAGTTCATGTATTCACTATGTGCTAATGCTTTGTTCCAGTTCTCTATTAAAAGGAGGCCTTAATATCCCTTAGTTTCCAATATGACCCCGCTGCAATGGGAGGGTAGGACAAAAGATGTCATGCAAGTTCTTTTCCATAAGCATGTATGACTATATACGGAATACATGCCTACATTACATTGATGAATTGGAGCTAGTTCTGTGTCACCCTATGTTATGACTGTTACATGATGAACCGCATCCGGCATAATTATCCATCACTAATCCGATGCCTACGAGTTTTCCATATACTGGTTTACGCTTATTTACTTCCCCGCTGCTACTGTTACAATCATTACAAAATACCAAAAACATTACTTTTGCCGTCTTTACTTTTGTTTCCGCTACCACCACTATCATATTACTTTGCTACTAAACACTTTGCTGCAGATACTAAGTTTCCAGGTGTGGTTGAATTGACAACTCAGCTGCTAATACTTGAGAATATTCTTTGGCTCCCCTTGTGTCGAATTAATAAATTTGGGTTGAATACTCTACCCCCGAAAGCTGTTGCGATCCCCTATACTTGTGGGTAATCAGGCAGCTTTCTCAGCCTTTTCCTTGGCCCTATTCTCCTAGACTTGAGCTGATGATGGTTCTTCCTCATTCATTACAACAGTGTTGTCCTCAAACTCAGGATATAGAGGGAGATGCTCCTTCTCCAATAAGTAAGTCCCTGTGCCCATCTTAGAGTTGATGAGCTCCTGAATATGTGGGGCATACCCACAACTCCTCTTTTGATTAGCAGCAGTCCAATTTATTGTTTCTACAATCAGGCTCATAACTTTGAACTTCTGGGGAATATAAAAAATGTGCATCATATTGATGGAGTGTCCTCTGATCATCTTGTGATCTCCTGACTTGGGTAGCAATGTGTGCCTCAAAATCCAGTTAATGGTAGGAAGACCATACAACAGATAGTGGACGTATCCAAGCTTGTGATTCTCCAAAGCTTTGTCTGGGATCTCCTTGTACATGTTTGCCATGGAGTTGTCGTCTTTCTTCTTGGTGGCATACACATCAAAGTCATCTTCATGTTCTTTGGGGGCATTGATTAGCTTGTCCCATTCATCAACTGTGGACTGGTACCTGGTACCCTCAGACATCTAAACTATCCTCCCATCTGGATAGAAATGGGCAGTGGAGTAGAACTACATGATCGACTCATCATTCCATTTAGTGAGATTTTGTCCAACGAATTCATCTACTCCACAAGCCTTAAAGCTGTCATATACTCCTGGGAAGTGATCTTCATTTTCCTTGATGTACTCCCAATTGACCCATTTCATGTCACACACTATGGGCTTCTTGTCTAGCAGAATGGTTTCATAGAAGTCTTGCTGTTCCTTTGTATGGAACCTGTAGTCAATAGCAGTCCTCCTCCTAACAGCATAGGGATCAGACTATCTCCATAACTTCAATCCTGCATCTTTCCTGATGTGCATGTCCTCAGCGACTGGATGAGCATCATTATGATCAGGAATTTTGGGCTTCAGCTTCCTCAAAACATGAGAATCATCATCTTCTTCTTCAGCTTCAGGCACTGGGGCCTTGTTCTTCTCCTCAGCAGGTATACTCCTTGTCAGTGTACAAAAAGAGGGGTACACTTTTTGTACCCCTATAACTATGCACGGGCAGTCTGAGCCACGGGCACCACCACACCAAGCAAGGCAAGGGAGGTGAGCCAGGGTAAGACCGAATCTCAAGAGAACTAGAACGACGCCAAGGCCAAGACCACAAAGAGCAAAGGGGACGAAGCGGACTCCCCGACAAGATCCTTGCCGGGAGACAGTTCTAGCAGCCCCGGCAAGACCCTTGCCACGGCGACTCGTCCCGCGCCTTCGGAGCAAATCACCCTTGAGTCCACTGCCCCCAAAGGGCAAGGATTCAGGAGACATCCCCGTGGCGACATGCATATCTTTGTGAATACATTGAAGATCAGATACGCACTAAGGAGACGACAACCCTTGGCGGGATCCCAGCCGAGGAATACCACAAGGCCCCCGGCAAGCGCTTTGCCGGGGATGACAGCAGACGCCTCGGCAAAACCCTTGTCGGGGCCCCGGCAAGGCCCTTGCCGAGGACACCCACAGGGCCACCATCAGGCCCACGCTGACTAAACCTCCACCACCGCATGCATGCAGCTGCCGACCCAACCAGCTGGGCAGGCACCTGCGTGGCGGCATGCAGATCTTCGTGAAGACCCACCACTGCGCCACCTCAGCTTCCTGCCTACCTACGTGGCATCTCAGGCATCGCTGGCCAGGCACGTGTCGACACAAGAAGGAGCGGCGACGGACGAGACAGATCTCTCCCCCGTCCCCGATAAAGCAAGGACACCTAAGAAAGACGCATTAAATGCGCCTTGTCATGTAATGCGAGGTATAACCTCGCATCACTGTACCCTTTCCACCTCCTGTGTGCCACTGTGGCAACCCCTTTTTCTATAAAAGGAGGCCCGAGGCGACCAGGAGAAGGATTCAGCTTTTTGGAGCTCCTCATGCCCCATAGCTAGCTCAAGAACACAGATACACAATCCACCAAAGCAGGAGTAGGGTTTTACGAATCCTTGCGGCCCGAACCTGGATAAACAAACTGTGTGCTACCTGCTTGATCCGCTCTTCTCACGACCCCGCGCCCTGCTAACCGTAGTAGGGATTCTCGTGATCCCATAGGTGTCATTCCCACCGACATCTTTGGCGCGCTAGGTAGGCGGCGCAGTTGTGAGAATCAGCTCTAGCAATCAGCCCAGCACTCCTTCGTCTTCGTGGCCCTTGGAGAAGAAAGGAGGCCAGAAGATCAGCACTCGAGCGATTGCAAACAGAAGCTAAGTTGCACTGAACCCTTATTTGTTCTATCCTTATTATATGAGGTTATTCCTCCCCCCCCCGATATGTCATGCCTTTGTATGAGAAACCTGCACGCCAAGGGGCTCTCCGACGATCGGCAATGCCCTTGCCCTGTTTCGAGTCCGCTCAATAGCTCAAGCGGCTGCGTCGAGAATGGCAGAGTAGCCTTCCGCGATCAACAACGCTCTCGATTCTGACTCGAGTCAAGCTCGAAAGTTCGAGCGGCCGCGTTCAGAACGGAAAGGTGGCTCGTCCGGCTGCACGCGTACCCAGCAGGCCCATGGGGATCCGTCCCCAAAACGCCGCTAGGGGCTTCCGCGCCAGCGAGCCTACCCAATCAACGTAGGGCGCGCATACAAAGAGGAATTGAACGGGGAAATAACGTGCATGAAATTAAAAGTACTGCAAAGTTATATTACATCACATCATTGCTGCGGTTCTAACTAAAGATGAAATTTGTCTTGGTCATGAACCTCCAGCGGCGGTGAAGAACGGGATGCCTAATCCCGGCGCTGGCCTTCCACCCTCTTGATTTCGTCGATGCTGCTAATGACGGGCTTGATGCGCTCCTTGAGCACCGTGAGGTCAATACCGTCCGGCAAGCTATCCATCGCGGCACCAAAGTCGAGGTCGGGGTTCCAGTACGCCATCTCGGTGAGGACCATGGTCATGACCCCCCCGGCAAAGTCGCCGGGCTTCCCCGGCCAACGTGGCCGCTCTGCTGGAGTGAAGATAAGCCGAGGCTCCGAGGACGCCCTCGAAGAACAGAGTCAGCTTGGTGTTGACGATCCCGCTGTGCTCAGGGGCGTACCTCACGTTTGGCATCCCCATGGTGGCCAACTGCGAGGTGACCCTGCCGGCGACGTCCTCCAGACGGCTGATCCATCTGTTCTCGCCCGCCACGTATTCCTGGTGGGAGGCGGCCTCATTCGCCCGCAGCTACTTCTCCTCCTCTAGACTCCTGGTCAAGATCTCCTCTCGAGCCCTGCTCTCCGACAACATCTTCTCGAGATCCTCCAGCTTCAGCTTGAGATCTCTGACGGAGTTTGGCACTTCGGAGAGCTCCTCGCGCCTCTACCAAGGCGCTGTTGAGCGTGCTCTTCTCGTTGGACAGCTTGAGGGCCTGCTCCTTCAGCTCGTCCCACCCCACCTCCAACTCCCTTACTTTGCCGGCATGGGCCAGAGCCTGGGCATCGAGTGCCTCGTTGTGCCTTTGCTCCAGCTCATGAGTCCGCCGCGCGACAAGGGCCTCGAGCTCCTCATCCTTGCCACGGAGCGCTGCGGCAAGCTTCGCCTCACGCATGGTGAGGTCCTCTTCCTGGGAGTCCAGTGTGGCTTGATGCTGGTTCCGTACGGCCTCGGTCGCGGCAGCCAAGTTCGCCGCCTTTTCCTAGGCCTCCTTGATGTCAGCCATCTTCATGGTGAGCTCGACATTGTGCTTGGCCAATTCCTCCTGAAAGGCCCTCTGCTCCTCGCGAGTCTGGTGGAACCAAGTCTGCGTCTCGGCAACGCGCGCCTTGAAATCCACCTCCGCCTAGTCCGCCGTTGCCGTCCTGGACTTAACCTTGTCCAGACGGACACGGTAGAGCGCCTGGAGTTTTCGGAAGTTGGCCCCATAGCGCGGAAAAGCTGCTCTTCTGGAGAACCATCGCCGCCAACGCCCGGCTCATCGACAACCTCGAGCCCGGTGGCGGCAAGCACCTCGCCGTCAAAGACTTCCCCTTGGGCGGGCGCTCGGGAACTTGACGCCCCTGGGAGATGGACAAAAAGATCATCGCCCACCTTCAGATATCTGCCGGGGCCCGAGGTTGAGGAGGAGGGAGGCTGATCATCAACCATCTCTTCCTCGGCAGTGGCCTTGCCAGCTTCCCCGGCAGGCCCACCGTTGGCGCCCTCGGTAGAAGCCTCGCCGGTCGCCTTGGCGGCCCCCGCAGCGGTGTCCTCGGCAGCATCCTTGGCGGCCTCATCAGCGGCGACCTCGCCAGCATCCCTGGCGGCCTCCTCGGCGGCAATCCTATCGGCCCCCGCCATGGCCTCCTCAGCAATATTCCCAACAACAGTATCCACGTCTTCCATACCTATTGAAGTAGGGCCTGGGTAGTAATGGGAGCATTGAAGCCAAGAAAAAGAATAAGGAAAAAAACAGAGACGGAGGACAGGCGACTCACCAGTGCCGGGCTGTGAAGCAGAAGTCCTCTCCCCGCCAGCATTTGGCGCCGTGGCAGAGTCACCAACGCCCAAGTTCCCCTCTTCCTCCACGGGTGTGGGCTCCGTGCTTGATGCCCTTGCCAGGGACGCCCCTCGCGGCGGCGTAGTCGATGGGGGTGGTGTGTTGGGGGTAGCCCTCTGCGGCTCCTCCTACTGCCGCTCCCCTCCTGCAAACCCGACAAGGTCAATACCATAGCATCGAATGCCTACCACGTGTTGAATAGGAGGAGGGTGACGAACTTACGCTGGGGGCTGTGCCGGGGGCTGCTGTCCGGACTGCTCAACACCACCAGTGGAGTCTTTGAAGCCCCAGCCAGGGGCTGACTGCTCGCCGAGGCCTTCGCCCAGACCCTCCAGGGCCAATTGAGGCCGCGTAGCCCTGCCGGGCCAGACCGGCTCGCCGGAGCCAGCCCGCCGCAGGACTCGCCCTCTTCCCCTGGTTGGCGTCGAGCCCGCCGCCACGTCCTCCTGCGACGACGTCTCGTCGGCCGCGTCTTCGACAAGCGGAGCTCCAGTGTCGGCGCTGCTGACCTCCTCGGTGGCCGCCGCCCACCGGGTGAGCTGCTCTTCCTCCGTAGCCGTTGCGGCCTTGTCCTCCACGCCCCTGGCACTGCCGGCCTCCAAGGCGAGCTGCGCCTCCCTCGCCCTAGTGGCGATGTAGTCTAGCTCTGCCTGGGTGGTGTCCATGACAAGCCACCGCTCGGCGTCAGCATTGACATACACCTCGATCAAGGTGTTAAAGAATTGCTGCACATCCGCGTCCTTCGGCTCCTTCCAGCTCGGGACAGGGCTGTGCGCATTACAGTCCGGCATCATGGCGATGATCTCGGACCAACGTGAATTGTTGCACAACGGGACCACCCCCGCTGGCAGCTTGAAAAACGGCCCCTTGAGGGCCTTGCCAACCTTTGCGGCAGCCCTCGCGGCCTTGCCGGTCCATTCGCCCTCGCCATCGCGACCCACATCAAGATGGAAAAGCCGCTGGCAGAAGTGGGCATGCGCCAACACCGTGAAATTGTGGTCGAGGCCGGGGCAGAGTCGCATAATGTCAGCCGGATTCATAAAAAGCCAGGCTGGCCTCCCCTTGTTGTGCAACGGGGCGATCCGGCGACGAATGAAGTCCGCCCCGATCATCTCAAGGGTGAGTCCAGCCCGTGTGAGCCGGAGAATCCTAGTAGTGGCAACAGTGAGCCTCCCGTCGGCGGCGTCGACATCGCTCCAATCGCTGCCACGGACCGGCGGCACTCGGCGGACCTTGCAGAATTCCAGTGGGTCTTCATCCTCAATCCAGCACCACCGGCCACACCATTCCTCCCACCTCTCCTTCACGGCACCGTACGGGTACGCCCCCTTAGATCTTGGGATCCAGGTGACGCAACCAGAGATGGCACCTCCCGGCTGGATCCGAGGGAAGAAATAATGGCGGAAGAGTGCCGTGTTGGGCTGCACCCCGGCAAAGCCTTCGCAAAGATGCGCGAAAAAAGCCATGCACGCCACCACATTCGGAGTAAAATCCAAGAGGCGAAAGCCGAAGGTGTGCATAATGTCGCAGAAGAAATCGGAGAAAGGGGGGCATAACCCCCAAGAAAGATAATCGATGAAAAAGGGATACCGATTTGGAGCAGGATCGGCGCAAGCAGCAGGAATGACGCGCGTCGCCGGGTGTCCCGAATTCTCTCCCCCCGTCTTCGCTCCCCATAGGGGCCTGAAGGAGGCTCGGAGCTCATTAACATCAACCGTCGAGGGGAAGAAAAAGGCGGACTTCATCCGGTCCCCCGACGGTGTGCTCTCCGGCAGCTCCACAGTCCCAGCGCCCTTAGCCACCCCCTTGCCCTTGACGGATTTGGGCGCCATGGCGGCCAAGAAGTTTAGAGGGTTGAGGAAGGGGGATGGCGAAGCAACGACGGCGGGCGAAGGCGGAAGCTTAGAAAAGAAGGAAGAGAGGAAATAGTGGCTCTGAGATTGGAAAAGGCACGAGGAAAGAGGAGAAAGTGAGCAGCGCGCCCGCGATTATTCCTTTTTTATGGGGGAAAACACGGGCCGCCTCCTTTCACATTAACTGTGGTGTGACGCCTGCCCGCGGGAACCAACCCCACGCATGCAGCCCACATCACACACACCTCCCCACGCCGCGCCACACGCGGGAGTCGTGGGAAGCGCAGCGCGCGAAGAATCTTACCGCGGTAAAAACCGCCCCGCATGCCCACGCACCGTTTTTGGGCCTAGCCCAACAACGCATTGCGCTTATGTGTGGCCCAGGCCCGGGGGCTCCTGTCGGTGTACAAAAAGAGGGGTACACTTTTTATACCCCTATAATTGTGAACGGGCAGTCTGAGCCACGGGCACCACCACACCAAGCAAGGCAAGGGAGGTGAGCCAGGGTAAGACCGAAGCTCAAGAGAACTAGAACGACGGCAAGGCCAAGACCACGAAGAGCAAAGGGGACGAAGCGGACTGCCCGGCAAGATCCTTGCCAGGAGACAGTTCTAGCAGCCCCGGCAAGACCCTTGCCGCGGTGACTCGTCCCGCGCCTACGGAGCAAATCACCCTTGAGTCCACTGTCCCCAAAGGGCAAGGATTCGGGAGACATCCCCGTGGCGACATGCAGATCTTTGTGAAGACATTCAAGATCAGATACGCACTAAGGAGACGACAACCCTTGGCGGGATCCCAGCCGAGGAAGACCACAAGGCCCCCGGCAAGCGCTTTGCCGGGGATGACAGCAGACGCCTCGGCAAAACCCTTGCCGGGGCCCCAGCAAGGCCCTTGCCGAGGGCACCCGCAGGGCCACCATCAAGCCCACACCGACTAAACCTCCACCACCGCATGCATGCAGCTGCCGACCCAACCAGCTGGGCAGGCACCTGTGTGGCGGCATGCAGATCTTCGTGAAGACCCACCACTGCGCCACCTCAGCTGCCTGCCTACCTACGTGGCATCTCAGGCATCGCTGGCAGGGCACGTGTCGACACAAGAAGGAGCGGCGACGGACGAGACAGATCTGTCCCCCGTCCCCGATAAAGCAAGGACACCTAAGCAAGACGCATTAAATGCGCCTTGTCATGTAATGCGAGGGATAACCTCGCATCACTGTACCCTTTCCACCTCCAGTGTGCCACTGTGGCAACCCCTTTTTCTATAAAAGGAGGCCCGAGGCGACCAGGAGAAGGATTCGGCTTTTTGAAGCTCCTGACGCCCCATAGCTAGCTCAAGAACACAGATATACAATCCACCAAAGCAGGAGTAGGGTTTTACGCATCCTTGCGGCCCGGACCTGGATAAACAAACTGTGTGCTACCTGCTTGATCCGCTCTTCTCACGACCCCGCGCCCCGCTAACTGTAGTAGGGATTCTCGTGATCCCATAGGTGTCGTTCCCACCGACACTCCTGGTGTTCTACTTGGGCTTTGGGGGTTGATGAGCAGCAGCTTTGGGAGTAGACTTGGGCTTAGATGGAGCAGCCCCTGACTTGATTGCATCTCCTATAAGCTTCTAAGCCTTAGGAGTTGGTGCAACATCCTCTTCCTCTTCCTCTTCATATGAACCTCTCATCATGGATGATCTGCCAAGCACTCTGGCAGTGGTCTTCTTGACCCTTTCCTTCCTTTTATTTCCTTCTCCAACTGCCTCTTTAGTTGGCTTGGAGGTTTCAGCAGTTGATGCTCTGGCCTTAGACATGGGAACTCTCTTTGCTGGTGCCTTCTTGTGCATCCCTGGCTTTACTGTAGCGGTTGTGCCATACTCCCTTTTTAGCACCTTTTTCCTTAAAGTGGCCTCATCCTCAATAGCCACATAACCCTCATCCTCAGATTCCGAGGTCTTCTTCTTCTTGGATCTGGTGGTTGCCTTTGGTAATTTGCTCGGAGTGCTCCTGCTTCCATCATTAGAAGAGCTGGAGGGACTAGTTCCCTCACTCATCTGAACCTACTCCTTAGACTTGTACTAGCTGTCGCTTTGATCAGACATCTTGCAGGAAAACTATCAGCTGACCCTATGAATAGGTTGTAGATGAGGTAGAGTAGATGAGCATCACAAAGTGCAAAGTTTTTGCAAAACAGACAACTTAAAAAACTTAGTTTTAGTTCTTCACAGAAAGCATTTCGGATCTACCGATTTGTAAACTCGGTGATACCGAAGCAGCATTTCGGATTCTTCCGGTGTCTTCCTTGCTTGCGTACAATTTCCTCAAATTGCTTACTCCCGGCAAGGCTCTTGTAGACACCCTTCTCTATAATTCCCTTCAATAAGATGTTTTCTTGCTCAAGTATAACTTGGGTAAGAGAATCATTAGTGGAATCAAGAGAACTACTAGAAGCAACAATATTGGATTTAGCATGATTATTGTTACTACTAGAAGAAGAATCTTTCTTGCTCTTGTTGCTAGATTTAACTTGTGGCATGTAAGTAGACAAGAGTAAACGCTTGGCAATGTAAGAAGAACTTTTCTTGCGAAGATCATCATTGATTGCTTTTAAGAACTCATGCTCTTGCTCAAGGTTGAGCTTTTCAAAGCGTAGTTTCTCATGAGTCTTTAAAAGTTCTCGATGACCTTACAAGGTAGTTTCATGAGCTAACTTAAGAGTGTATAGTTCTTTAGTTAGACGTTCAATCTCCTTCTTATCATTGTCATTTGTTTTATCTTGATTATCATGATTAATAGCAAGTTCATCATAGTTTTCATAACTAGAGTTGTCAACAAGTAAATCATCATCTCCTAGCAAGTCATCTTCATCACTATTGAAATCAACATACTCGGGGTGTGTTACCTTTGGACCTTTAGCCATGAAGCATCTTCCAATTCCTTCATTTGTTGAGTCAAATATGCCATAGGAGTCAGTTGACACAAGTGCTAGACTGGCAACACCTTCATCTTGAGTATATTCGGAGTCGGAGTGATAACTTCTTTTGGAGTGATTGTCGGAGTCGGAGCCGGATACCCATTCACCAACATGAGCTTGATGTCTTGTTTTTGTGTAGCTCCTAGATGACTTGTCCTTCCTCTCCGAATCCTTTCTTCTCCGAGAGGGTCTTCGTTCATAACGATCATCTCTACCCCTTCTCTCTCTTGGCGGTGATTCTTCTATCCTACTTATTCTTTTGGGAGAATCTTCTCTTCTTTTGTAGGGAACTGTACACTCCTTGGAGTAGTGTCTGGGTCTTCCATAATTGTAGCAATTACGCTCACGACTAGAAGATCTTTTGTCATTGTAGGACCTTGACTTGGAACTTCTTTCCTTGCTTCTACTCTTGTAGAACTTGTTGAAGTTCTTCACCCTTAGGCTCAATTCTTCATTGAAGGTTTGTTTCTCACTTGATGATGTGGGAGCATCATATGAGGCTTTGTAGGCACCACTTGACTTGTTGTGGAGCTCTTCCTTATCCTTGAGTGACATCTCATGAGCAACAATTCTTCCAATGACTTCCGTTGGCTTGAGATCTTTGTAGTTGGGCATCATTTGGATCAATGTGCACACGGTATCATATTTTCCATCCAAGGCTCTTAGGATATTCTTGAGGATGAATCTACCGGTCATATCTTCACCTCCTAAGCCGGCAATCTCATTCGTAATGAGAGCAATCCTAGAGTACATTTCAGCGACACCTTCACCATCCTTCATTTTGAACTTGTCAAGTTGACTTTGAAGCAAATCCAATTTGGATTCCTTGATGGGGTCAGTACCTTTGTGCATATCAATCAAAGTATCCCAAATTTCCTTTGCATTCTTAAGACGGCTAATTTTGTTGAATTCTTCGGGGCACAATCCATTGAAGAGAATATCACAAGCTTGAGCATTGTATTGCAGCAGCTTCAACTCTTCCACGGTAGCTTCACGGTTCGGTGCTCTCCCATCAAAGAATTCACCTTGCAAGCCAATACACACAATAGCCCAAACGGCGGGGTTATATCCAAGAATATGCATTTTCATCTTATGCTTCCAACTAGCAAAATTAGTACCATCAAAGTAAGGACCTCTATGGTGGTAATTTCCCTCGCTAGACGGCATACTCTCCTAGGTTGTGAAACCAAGGCTATGACCACCAAAAGCTATGGAAATGAAAGCAAATGGAGACCAAAGCTCTGATACCACTTGTAGGATCGAAAGTATGTCTAGAGGGGGTGATTAGACTACTTGACCAAATAAGATCTATACTTTTCCCAATTTTAATTCTTGACAGATTTTAGCAACTTAGCACAAGTTAAGCAATCAACCTACACATGCAATTCTAAGAGTATAGCAGCGGAATGCAAAACAATTGCATATGAAGGTAAAGGGAGGAGTTTGGAGGAGCAAATGCAATGTTGACACGGAGATTTTTTTATCCATGGTTCCGATAGGTGGTGCTATCATACATCCACATTGATGGAGACTTCAACCCATGAAGGGTAACGGTTGCGCAAGTCCACGGAGGGCACCACCCACCAAGGGTCCACGAAGTAGCAACCTTGTCTATCCCACCATGGCCGTCGCCCACGAAGGACTTGCCTCACTAGGGTAGATCTTCACGAAGTAGGTGATCTCCTTGCCCTTACAAACTCCTTGGTTCAACTCCACAATCTTGACGGAGCTCCCAAGTGACACCTAACCAATCAGGGAGACACCAGTCTCCAAGAGGTAACAAATGGTGTGTTGATGTTGAACTCCTTGTTCTTGTGCTTCAAATGATAGTCTCCCCAACACTCAACTCTCTCTCATAGGATAGGATTTGGTGGAAAGATGATTTGAGTGGAAAGCAACTTGGGGAAGGCTAGAGATCAAGATTTATGTGGTTGGAATTAAGGATCTTGACCTCAACACAAGTGTAGGTGGTTCTCTCCCTCAGAAAATGTATGTTGGAAGTGTAGGCATGTTCTGATGGCTCTCTCTACGAATGAAGAGTGGGTGGAGGGGTATATATAGCCTCCACGCAAAATCTAACCGTTACACACAATTTTCCAAACTCGGTGGGACCGATTCATAGAACTCGGTCAGACCGATTTAGTTCAAAATGTGAACGTTAGGATTTTCGGCGGGACCGACATGTCAACTCGGTGGGACCGATGTCATTAGGGTTAGGGCATAACGTAATCTCGGTGAGACCGATTACACAAACTCGGTGTGACCGATTTTGGTAATAGACTAACCAGAGAGTTGGTCAGGCAATCTCGATGGGACCGATTAGCTCTTTCGGTAGGACCAAAACGTTATGAAAGGGAAACAGAGAGTTTGCATTGGAATCTCGGTGGGATCGATCGCTCATCTTGGTTGGACCGAAACGGTACAAAGGGAAACAGAGAGATTACAATCCCATCTCGGTGAGACCAAGATCCCTATCGGTGGGACCAAAAAGACTAGGGTTTGTGGCAGTGGCTATGTCAAGTGAACTCGGTGGCGTCGGATAGATCAAATCGGTGGGGCCGAGTTTGACTTTTGGTTTGGGACATATTTAGATATGAGAAAGTAGTTGAGGGTTGTGGAGCATATCACTAAGCACTTTGAGCAAGAACCTCATTAAGCAACACCTCACCCCCTCTTAATAGTATTGGCTTTCCTATGGACTCAATGTGATCTTGGATCACTAAAAATGAAATGTAGAGTCTTGTGCTTTGAGCTTGAGCCAATCCTTTTTTCCTTAGCATGTTAAGGGGTCCACTTTTCTAATACATGTCGTGCCAATCATTAAGCTTTTCCTGAAATATTTATCTTCAAGTAGCATTAGCTCAATGAGCTCTATGTTGTTAGGAATTACCAAAACCACCCAGGGATAGTGGCACTTTCATCCCTCCATTCTCTATCCCATCTCCTCTCTATCCTCTGAATGTGCACTTTGCGCTCATTCTTTGTCTCCTTGCCATGAATTGCTTCATCATGAGTGCAATACCCTGCATAGATGTCATCTGGGATCTCAAAATCAGTACTCACTTCTGGTCTCTTGCCTCCCTTCTGAGGTCTTTTGCCATCAGCCATTTTCTTCAACTGAGGATTTTGAACAATTGATTTTCTCTGACAAGGTATGCAATTTTTCTTCAAGGAACGCTGCAAATGAGTTAAGTTGATGAGAACCTAGAGATTCAGCAGCAGACATGTGTACCTGTGAATAGAGTATAGGTGTGAAGAATTTGGAGAGGTCATATGCGTCCTCAGAAGTTTTCAAAAGAATCAAGTTTGAGGAATTTGGCCAGGGGTGTCTTGAGGAATTTCACTAAGCAGTCTTTGACTTAGGTTCCAGAGTTCTATAGATTGAAAATCCACACAATTGAGGAATCTTGAAAAAAACCTGGCTTAGAGAAACAAATCAAGAACAGATGCAAGTGTGGTGTTTAAGAGTGTGGAAGTTGAAGAATAAACACCTTTTGAAGATTTTGTGGAAATCATCAGAATCAACAAGGGCGGTAAAAATAGATTTTATTTACCCTTGACGAAGAACACGACGAACTGAGAGTTGAAGAGGAGAAGCTCGTCCATTCAAATCTTCCACGCCCTAACTTGGCGGCGGAAGACAGCTATGGCAGCGGCGGAGTGAAGATTACCGCGGCCGGTGCGAGTACGACAGCGACGAGGTCGATGCAGTGAAGCTCTTCCTCACCGGCGACGATGGAAGTAGCGGTCGAGACTGTGAAGTGGAGATCTTGTGAGATCATGGGTGAATAGAATAATCTCATCATGGGATGCGGAACGGTTTGAGTGGCAAAAGCCGAAAATTGAGATACGAAAGTTTTAATGTTTCATTCGCAAATTCTTCAGCTGACAAGGACACAGTGAAGATTTTGAATGGGTTTCATATAGAATGCACATGAAGAATTTGTGTATAGACTGGATTGAGTTTAGCATAGAGGGGGAAGGGTCTGATCACATTCACTTAGCAGAAATGTCAACTTGAAGAATTAGCAATAAGTGAATAATGTAGAGGACTGAAGACTCAAATAGATATATAGTCAATGAGGAGCACAATTGGAAAGAGTGAAGACTTTGCAAAGTTGAAGAATTTGAAAAACTGAGGAATTTCAAAAATG
Organism: Triticum urartu; assembly: GCF_003073215.2. Classification (NCBI taxonomy): domain Eukaryota; kingdom Viridiplantae; phylum Streptophyta; class Magnoliopsida; order Poales; family Poaceae; genus Triticum; species Triticum urartu. The sequence goes on from NC_053025.1 coordinate 584,065,418, forward strand.
AAGAAAAACTCAAATTGAATATTTTCAACTTTTGTTGGTGGCGTGACCCGTAAGAATGATGATTTCAGACGCCTCGTACAATTGTCGTAGGGCTCTGTGAATCAAATTATTCGTTAATTTCTTCACACTTAGAAGGTTAGTCTTCATTGATTGAAGAAAAACATTACTTCATGTGTTGCACATCTAAGTCATCAATTTTCATAGGTGCTAGGATGTGTGTCCTTTTCACAGAACATTCGAAGACTCTAAGATATTTAGCTCACACCGCAACTTGCTAAATCTCTTCTCATCTCCAAGGGCTTTGTGAAGATATCGGCTAGCTATTCTTCAGTCTTCACGTGCTCGATAGAGATGTCGCCCTTCAACACATGATCTTGAAGAAAATGATGACAAATCTGGATGTGCTTTGTCTTCGAGTGCTACACTGGGTTATGAGCAATCTTGATGGCACTCTCATTGTCACAGTAGAGTGGCACATTCTTCACATTGATGCCGTAGTCCTTGAGGGTTTGCTTCATCCATAGCAATTGAGCACAACACGAACCATCAACAATGTACTCAACTTCAACAGTAGAGAGTGATACACAGTTTTTCTTCTTCGAGGACCAACATACTAAGGATCGTCCAAGGAAATGGCATATGTCTGATGTTGACTTACGTCCACACGATCACCAGCATAGTCAGAGTCAGAATATCCAATGAGATCAAAAGCCGAGCCATTGGGATACCATAATCCAAGTGTTGGAGTGTGAGCTAGATATCTAAGAATATGCTTCACAACCTTATGGTGTGATTCCTTCGGTGTAGCTTGAAAACGGGCACACATGCTAACACTAAGCATAATATCTGGCCTAGATGCACATAGATACAATAAGGAGCCAATCATGGAGCGGTATACCTTTTGATCAAAGTCTATACCATTTTCATGAGTGCATAGATGGCCATTTGTGGGCATAGGGATTTTGATGCCTTTGCAATCTTGCATGCTGAATTTCCTCAATACATCCTTGAGGTATTTCTCTTGGGATATGAAGATGTCGTTACGTTGTTGACGAATTTGAAGACCTAAGAAGAATTTCAATTCTCCCATCATAGAAATTTGATATTCCTCACTCATCATATAGGCAAATTCGTCACTGTAATGTTGGTTAGTAGAACCAAAGATAATATCATCAACATATGTTTGGCACACAAATAATTCATCATCATAGGTTTTGGTGAAAAGAGTTGGGTCAAGTGAACCGGGTTTGAAGCCTTTCTTCATGAGGAATTCCTTCAAAGTATCATACCACGCTCGAGGGGCCTGCTTGAGGCCATGGAGGGCCTTATTGAGTCTGAAGACTTTGTCAGGATGCTTAGGATCTTCAAAACCTGGGGGTTGAGCAACATATACTTCTTCCTCAAGCTTACCATTGAGGAATGCACTTTTTACATCCATTTGATATAAGATGATATTATGATGGTTAGCATAAGCAAGCAATATGTGAATAGCCTCAAGTCTAGCAACATGTGCAAAAGTTTCATCGAAATCAATTCCTTCAACCTGTGTGTAGCCTTGAGCTACTAGACGTGCCTTATTCCTCACCACCAGGCCATTTTCATGTTGCTTGTTGCGGTAGATCCATTTGGTACCGATGATATTGTGTTTGCGTGGGTCTGGACGCTTGACAAGTTCCCAGACATTGTTGAGCTCGAATTGATGTAGTTCCTCTTGCATCGCTTGAATCCACTCAGGCTCCAGAAATGCCCTATCTACTTTGGTGGGCTCTGTGATAGAGACAAAAGCAAAGTGACCACAAAAGTTAGACAAATGTGAAGCCTTTGAGCGTGTGAGAGGACCTGGTGCTTTGATGTCGTCGATGATTCTCTCAATCTGCACTTCATTTGCGACGCGAGGATGAGCGGGTTGACGACGTTGAGTGGGCTCAGCATTTTCTTCAGAGCCATTTTCCTCAGGTGCACCAGCATGATGTTCTTCACGTTCTGGAATGACTTGTTTAGCAGATTCTTCGGTAGGAATGACATCCTCAGTAGGCGTGAACTTAATGGATTCCTCAGGAGACATTTCATCTAGCACAGGAGGTAGGTGCTCACTTTGCGATCCATTAGTTTCATCGAACTGCACATCTACAGTTTCAACAACCTTGTGGTGATAGGTGTTGAAGACTCTGTAGGTGTGCGAGTCCTTTCCATAACCAAGCATAAAACCTTCATGTGCTTTCAGTGCAAATTTAGAATTGTGATGAGGATCTCTAATCCAACATTTAGCACCGAAGACTTTGAAATAAATCACATTGGGTTTCTTGTCAGTGAGGAGTTCATATGAGGTCTTTTTGAAGAATTTGTGAAGATATACCCTATTGATGATGTGGCATGTAGTATCAATTGCCTCGGGCCAGAAGCGAGGAGGCGTCTTGTATTCATCAAGCATAGTGCAAGCCATCTCAACAAGAGTCATGTTCTTGCGCTCCACGACGCTGTTCTACTGAGGAGTATAGGGAGCAGATAATTCGTGAGTAATACCAAGTTCATCAAGATAGTCATCAAGACCAGTATTCTTGAACTCGGTCCCATTGTCACTTCTAATGTGCTTGATCTTCACACCAAAGTTTGTTGAAGCCTTCGAGGAAACTAGTTTGAAGACTTCCTGCACTTCAGTTTTGTAAGTGATGATATGCACCCATGTATAACGAGAATAGTCATCAACAATAACAAAGCCATATAAAGATGCAACATTGGTGAATGTGGCATAGTGAGTAGGGCCGAATAGATCCATGTGAAGCAATTCAAATGGATGAGTGGTAGTCATGATAGTCTTTGAGGGATGCTCGGCCTTGGTCATCTTTCCAGCCTCACAAGCTCCACATAGGTGATCCTTGAGTAATTTGACACCCTCGATGCCAATGACATGCTTCTTCTTCACGAGTGTGTGTAAGTTCCTGATACCAGCATGACCTAGTCGTCGATGCCATAACCAGCCTTCTGAAGCTTTTGCTAGTAGACACATGGCAGGTTGTGGTCCTGTAGGGAAATCAACAATATACAAGTCTCCTCTCCTAAAGCCTTCGAAGACTTTGGAATTGTCAGCTTCCATGATCACAACACAACGATACTTTCCAAAGACAACAACCATATCAAGATCACTGCTACCTCTTGAGTATGCCTTGGTTTTCCCTTAAAGAGGAAAGGGTGATGCAGCAAAGCAACGTAAGTATTTCCCTTAGTTTTTTGAGAACCAAGGTATCAATCCAGTAGGATACCATGTGCGAGTCACCTCGTACCTACACAAACAAATAAGAACCTCGCAACCAACGCGATAAAGGGGTTTGTCAATCCCTTCACGGTCACTTACGAGAGTGAGATCTAATAGAGATAATAAATATAAGATAAATATTTTTGGTATTTTTATGATATAGATTGAAAGTAAAGATTGCAAAATAAAATAGATTGGAAACTTATATGATGGAGAATAGACCCGGGGGCCATAGGTTTCACTAGTGGCTTCTCTCAAGATAGCATAAGTATTACGGTGGGTGAACAAATTACTGTCGATCAATTGATAGAAAAGTGCATAATTATGAGAATATCTAGGCATGATCATGTATATAGGCATCACGTTCGTGACAAGTAGACCGACTCCTGCCTGCATCTACTACTATTACTCCACACATCGACCGCTATCCATCATGCATCTAGAGTATTAAGTTCATAAGAACAGAGTAACACATTAGGTAATATGACATGATGTAGAGGGATAAACTCAAACAATATGATATAAACCCCATCTTGTTATCCTTGATGGCAACAATACAATACGTGTCGTTTCCCTTTCTGTCACTGGGATCGAGCACCGCATGATTGAACCCAAAGCTAAGCACTTCTACCATTGCAAAGATCAATCTAGTAGGCCAAACCCAACTGATAATTCGAAGAGACTTGCAGAGATAACCAATCATACATGAAAGAATTCAGAGAAGATTCAAATATTGTTCATAGATAATCTTGATCATAAACCCACAATTCATCGGATCTCAACAAACACACCGCAAAAAGAGGTACATCTAATAGATTGATACGTCTCCAACGTATCTATAATTTTTGATTGCTCCATGCTATATTATCTACTGTTTTGGACTATACTGAGCTTTATTTTCCACTTTTATATTATTTTTGGGACTAACCTATTAACCGGAGGCCCAGCCCAGAATTGTTGTTTTTTTGCCTATTTCAGTGTTTCAGAGAAACATAATATCAAACGGAGTCCAAACGGAATAAAATCTTTGGAAACGTGATTTTCTCATCAGATAAGATCAGGGAGACTTGGACCCCCCGTCAAGAAAGCCACGAGGTGGTCACGAGGGCGGGGGCGCGCCCCCCTAGGGCGCGCCCCCTGCCTCGTGGGCCCCTCGGAGCTCCACCGACGTACTTCTTCCACCTATATATATCCACGTACCCCCAAACGATCGGGGACGGAGCCAAAAACCTAATTCTACCACCGCAACTTTCTGTATCCACGAGATCCCATCTTGGGGCCTGTTCCGGAGCTCCGCCGGAGGGGGCATCGATCATGAAGGGCTTCTACATCATCATCCAAGCCTCTCTGATGAAGTGTGAATAGTTTACTTCAGACCTACGGGTCCATAGCTAGTAGCTAGATGGCTTCTTCTCTCTTTTTGGATCTCAATACAATATTCTCCCCCTCTCTTGTGGAGATCTATTCGATGTAATCTTCTTTTTGCGGTGTGTTTGTTGAGACCGATGAATTGTGGGTTTATGATCCAGTCTATCTATGAATAATATTTGAATCTTCTCTGAATTCTTTTATGTATGATTGGTTATCTTTGTAAGTCTCTTCGAATTATCAGTTTGGTTTGGTCCAATAGATTGGTTGTTCTTGCCATGGGAGAAGTGCTTAGCTTTGGGTTCAATCTTGCAGTGTCCTTTCCCAGTGATAGAAGGGGCAGCAAGGCACGTATTGCATCGTTGCCATCGAGGATAACAAGATGGGGTTTATTTCATATGGCATGAATTTATCTCTCTACATCATGTCATCTTGCTTAAGGCGTTACTCTTTTTTTAACTTAATACTCTAGATGCATGCTGGATAGCGGTCGATGAGTGGAGTAATAGTAGTAGATGTAGAATCGTTTCGGTCTACTTGCACTAGTACAAAAAGGGTCAAACATGAAGCACATTAGTGCCGGTTTGAATTTGAGCCGGCACTAATGGTACCATTAGTGCCGGTTCGAACGACTATGCATTAATGCCGGTTCGTGTTGAACCTTTAGTACCGGTTCGTGCCACGAACCGGTACTAAAGGGGTGATGGCAGGCTGGCGTCAGGCCGGGGCCCCACGATCACCTTTAGTACCGGTTCGTGGCACAAACCGGTACTAAAGGGCTAACCTTTAGTACCGGTTTGTGCCATGAACCGGTACTAAAGGGGTCTGACCTATAGTACCGGTTTGTGACACAAACCAGCACTATAGGGCAATTTTCAAACTCTACCCCCCCCCCCCGTGTGTGTCGCCATTTCAGTTCTGAAAAAATCAAAAGAAAATGATAAAAACTTCAAAAAATAAAATCCTTCGAGAGGTAGTTATATTACTACATCTACTAGTTAGGAAAATTTGAAAACTTAAATTTGGACATGTTTTGCAAAAAAGTGTAGGGAAAATGTTAAACGGCTATAACTTTTGCATACGATGTCAGAAAAAAATGTATAATATATCAAAAAATTCAGCACGAAAATCCGCATCCGATGGAGACTGCCTACTACCTGTTTACAATTTTTTAGAATCCTCAAATTCCAAAAGGAAAAAAAGATATGGTCAAACTAGTTATTCAAGAAGTATTAATGTTACTACATAATTATTCAAGAATATTAGTGTTACTAAATAATTATTTCAATTTTTTGAATTTTGGTCAAATCTGGTCAAACTGTGGTCAAACTATGGTCAAACTTATTCAAGAAATATTAGTGTTACTAAATAATTACTGTTTTTTTAGAATAATAGTTTCAAACTCAAACAGTGAAATGTGTGACTTCATGCTCAAGCTAAACTCCTAAGGGTTAATAGGATTGGCATCTTACTATTGTCAGGAAAACAACAAGTGCAGACTTGGAAACGAAGGAGAATAGAACCCGAAAGTTAAGCGTGCTCGGGCTGGAGTAGTGAGAGGGATGGGTGACCGGTCGGGAAGTTAGATGATTTGGAATGAGTGATCCACACTTGAGCAGTTAAGAGAGGTGATTAGAGACTAAATCACCAAATAATTCATAAAAATTAAAAATCAAAAAAAAATTTCAAAAAAACCTTTAGTACCGGTCGGTAACACCAACCGGTACTAAAGGTCCCCCATACCAGGGCGCGAGCTCAGGCCACGTGGTGGCACCTTAGCGCCGGTTCGTGCCGAACCAGTACTAAAGGGGGGGCCTTTAGTGCCCACCAATTAGTGCCGGTTATGGAACCGGCACTAAAGGCCCTTACGAACCGGTTTTAAAGCTCCGTTTTCTACTAGTGTTGTCTCGGACGTGATGCCTATATACATGATCATACCTAGATATTCTCATAACTATGCTCAATTCTGTCAATTGCTCAACAGTAATTTGTTCACCCACCGTAGAATACTTATGCTCTTGAGAGAAGCCACTACTGAAACCTATGGCCCCTGGGTCTCTTTCTTATCATATCAATCTCCATCACTTTATTATTGCTTTGCTTTTACTTTTTACTTTGCATCTTTATACCAAAAATACCAAAAATATTATTTATCATCTCTATCAGATCTCACTTTAGTAAGTGACTGTGAAGGGATTGACAACCCCTAAGCATGTTGGTTGCGTTGAGCTATTGTTTTGTGTAGGTACAAGGGACTTGAAGCATAGCCTCCTACTGGATTGATACCTTGGTTCTCAAAAACTGAGGGAAATACTTACGCTACTTTGCTGCATCATCCTCTCCTCTTTGGGGAAATCCAACGCAGTTCTCAAGAGGTAGCATAGATCTCCAAGAAGATCGAGGAGAACTTTGTATTGAGATCCAAAGAGAGAGAAGAAGCCATCTACCTAATAACTATGGACCGGAAGGTCTGAGGTAAACTACTCACACATCATCGGAGAGGCTATGGTGTTGATGTAGAAGCCCTCCGTGACCGATGCCCCGCCGGCAGAGCGCCGGAAAAGGCTCCAAGATGGGATCTCACGGGTACAGAAGGTTACGGCGGTGGAATTAGGTTTTCGTGGTGCTCCTGGTTGGTTTCGGGGTACGTAGGTATATATAGGAGGAAGAAGTAGGTCGGTGGAGCCATGAGGGGCCCACGAGGGTGGAGGGCGCACCCAGGGGGTAGGCACGCCCCCTTCCTCGTGGCCTCCTTGTTGGTTGCTTGACGTCCACTCCAAGTCCTCTGGATCACGTTTGTTCCAAAAATCACGCTCCTGAAGGTTTTGTTCCGTTTGGACTCCGTTTGGTATTCCTTATCTGTGAAACACTAAATTAGGCAAAAAACAGCAATTTGCACTAGGCCTTGGGTTAATAGGTTAGTCCAAAAAATAATATAAAAGTGTATGAAAAAGCCCATTAAACATCCAAAACATAATATATAATAGCATGGAGCAATAAAAAATTATAGATACGTTGGAGACGTATCAAGCATCCCCAAGCTTAATTCCTGCTCGTCCTCGAGTAGGTAAATGATAAAAACAGAATTTTTGATGTTGAATGCTACTTAGCATATTATTCAATGTATTTCTCTTTATTGTGGCATGAATGTTCAGATTCGAAAGATTCAAGATTAAAGTTTAATATTGACATGAAAATAATAATACTTCAAGCATACTAACAAAGCAATCATGTCTTCTCAAAATAACATGGCCAAAGAAAGTTATCCCTACAAAATCATATAGTCTGGCTATGCTCTATCTTCACCACGCAAAGTATTTAAATCATGCACAACCCCGATGACAGGCCAAGCAATTGTTTCATACTTTTGATGTTCTCAAACTTTTTCAATCTTCACGCAATATATGAGCGTGAGCCATGGGCATAACACTATAGGTGGAATAGAATGGTGGTTGTGGAGAAGACAAAAAGGAGAAGATAGTCTCACATCAACTAGGCGTATCAACGGGCTATGGAGATGCGCATCAATAGAAATCAATGTGAGTGAGTAGGGATTGCCATGCAACGGATGCACTAGAGCTATAAGTGTATGAAAGCTCAACAAAAGAAACTAAGTGGGTGTGCATCCAACTCGCTTGCTTACGAAGACCTGGGGCATTTTGAGGAAGCCCATCATTGGAATATACAAGCCAAGTTCTATAATGTAAAATTCCCACTAGTATATGAAAGTGACAACATAGGAGACTCTCTATCATGAAGATCATGGTGCTACTTTGAAGCACAACTGTGGAAAAAGGATAGTAACATTGTCCCTTCTCTCTTTTTCTCTCATTTTTTTATTTGGGCATTTTTTTCTCCCTTTTTTGGCCTCTTTTTTTTTTTTCTATTTTACGTCCGGAGTCTCATCCCGACTTGTGGGGGAATCATAGTTGTTGGGGAACGTAGTAATTTCAAAAAAATTCCTACGCACACGCAAGATCATGGTGATGCATAGCAACGAGAGGGGAGAGTGTTGTCACGTACCCTCGTAGACCGAAAGCGGAAGCGTTAGCACAACGTGGTTGATGTAGTCGTACGTCTTCAAGATCCGACCGATCAAGTACTGAACGCACGGCACCTTCGACTTCAGCACGCATTCAGCCCGATGACGTCCCTCGAACTCCGATCCAGCCGAGTGTTGAGGGAGAGTTTTGTCAGCACGATGGCGTGGTGATGATGTTGATGTTCTACTAACTCTGGGTGTGCATTCGGTTTTTTCGGTTTGATTCAGTTTGGTTTATACGGTTTTTGGTTTATACGGTTTTTATACTTCGGTTTATATGGTTTTATACGTAGATACGGTTCGGTTTCGGTAATAACCATTTACTTTCGTTTCGGTTTCGGTAATAACCAAAATAACCAAAGTTGACGCGAATTTGTATACAACAAAAAATTATTTGGTCACACACTTTCGTTCATGACATGTATGTAGGTTAGATTTTCTTGTGAGAAATGTGTACGTAGATTGGGTAATTAGATGACAGCCATGATTTAGTCGTATGTATTAGGTAGCAGCAGATACGAGGGATTAGGTAGGTGTTGGAGGTCCACATGATTTGGTCTTGATTAAATGGCAGTAGATATGATTTATTAAATGAGGGAGGAAGCAGAAAATGGAATGATAGAAAAATCTTGCACATACACGCGGTGATGAGCCCTCAACCCAGGTCAATCCTTCCTTTTTTTGAGCGATCAACTCCCTTTTTTTAGCGACCAACTGCCTGGGATGACACCGCGCGTGGTGGATCGCTAGACAAAGTGGCCGAATGGCGAATGGGCTCGATACTTTGAGCCCAAATAAACATCGCATGTGATGTGCCCTGGTTCTGGTTGGTCGAGCTGTAGAGATTTAGTACCACCTCGCTTATTGAGCTGCAGCAGGATGAGCGGATGGCTATAAAACAAAGGGTGGTGAAGGGCTCAGACCATATTCTCGCACACAGACGCGAACTTCGGTTATTTCGGTTTAACCGAACGGTTTTCGGTTTCTAACCGAAAAAACCAAATGCTAAATGGTTTCTAGAATTGAAAACTGAAACTGAAACCGCAACCTGAAAAAACCGAAAATTCGGTTTGGTTTGGTTTTTTTGGTTCAGTTTTTGGTTTCCGGTTCAGTTTTGCACAGGGTGACTACTAATGCAGGGCTTCGCCTAAGCACCGCTACAGTATTATTGAGGTGGACTATGGTGGAGGGGGGCACCGCACACGGCTAAGAGATCAATGATCAATTGTTGTGTCTCTAGGGTGCCCCCCTACCCCTGTATATAAAGGAGCAAGGGGGGGTGCGGCCGGCCAAGGAAGAGGGCGCGCCGGGAGGAGTCCTACTCCCACTGGGAGTAGGACTCCCCCCTTTCCTTGTTGGATTAGGACTTGTGAGGGGGGAGGAGTGGAGGAGAAGAAGGAAAGGGGGGTGGGGGCGCCGCCCCCTCTCCTTGTCCTATTCGGACTGGGGGGAGGGGCGCGCGGCCCAGCCCTAGCCGCCTCTCCTCTCTTCCACCTAGGCCCACTAAGGCCCATTAGGTTCCCGGGGGGTTCCGGTAACCTCCCGGTACTCCGATAAAATCCTGATTTCACACGGAACACTTCCGATATCCAAACATAGGCTTCCAATATATCAATCTTCATGTCTCGACCATTTCGAGACTCCTCGTCATGTCCGTGATCACATCCGGGACTCCGAACAACCTTCGTTACATCAAAACATATAAACTCATAATATAACTATCATCGAAACGTTAAGGGTGCGGACCCTACGGGTTCGAGAACTATGTAGACATGACCGAGACACATCTCCGGTCAATAACCATTAGCGGAACCTGGATGCTCATATTGGCTCCCACATATTCTACGAAGATCTTTATCGGTCAGACCGCATAACAACATACGTTGTTCCCTTTGTCATTGGTATGTTACTTTCCCGAGATTCGATCGCCGGTATCTCAATATCTAGTTCAATCTCGTTACCGGCAAGTCTCTTTACTCGTTCCATAATACATCATCCCACAACTAACTCATTAGTTGCAATGCTTGCAAGGCTTAAGTGATGTGCATTACCGAGAGGGCCCAGAGATACCTCTCCGACAATCGGAGTGACAAATCCTAATCTCGAAATATGCCAACCCAACAAGTACCTTCGGAGACACCTGTAGAGCACCTTTATAATCACCCAGTTACGTTGTGACGTTTGGTAGCACACAAAGTGTTCCTCCGGTAAACGAGAGTTTCATAATCTCATAGTCTTAGGAATATGTATAAGTCATGGAGAAAGCAATAGCAATAAACTAAACGATCGTGTGCTAAGCTAACAGAATGGGTCATGTCAATTACATCATTCTCCTAATGATGTGATCCCGTTAATCAAATGACAACTCATGTCTATGGTTAGGAAACATAACCATCTTTGATCAACGAGCTAGTCAAGTAGAGGCATACTAGTGACACTCTGTTTGTCTACGTATTCACACATGTATTATGTTTCCGGTTAATAGAATTCTAGTATGAATAATAAACATTTATCATGATATAAGGAAATAAATAATAACTTTATTATTTCCTCTAGGGCATATTTCCTTCCGTCTCCCACTTGCACTAGAGTCAATAATCTAGATTACACTGTAATGATTCTAACACCCATGGAGCCTTGTTGTTGATCATGTTTTTCTCGTGGAAGAGGCTTAGTCAATGGGTGTGCAACATTCAGATCCGTATGTATCTTGCAAATTTCTATGTCTCCCACCTGGACTAAATACCGGATGGAATTGAAGCGTCTCTTGATGTGCTTGGTTCTCTTGTGAAATCTGGATTCCTTCGCTAAGGCAATTGCTCCAGTATTGTCACAAAAGATTTTCATTGGACACGATGCACTAGGTATGACACCTAGATCGGATATGAACTCCTTCATCCAAACTCCTTCATTTGCTTCTTCCGAAGCAGCTATGTACTCTGCTTCACACATAGATCCCGCCACGACGCTTTGTTTAGAACTGCACCAACTGACAGCTCCACCGTTCGATGTAAACACGTATCCGGTTTGCGATTTAGAATCATTCGGATCAGTGTCAAAGCTTGCATCAACGTAACCATTTACAATGAGCTCTTTGTCACCTCCATAAACGAGAAACAGATCCTTAGTCCTTTTTAGGTATTTAAGGATGTTCTTGACCGCTGTCCAGTGATCCACTCCTGGATTACTTTGGTACCTCCCTGCTAAACTTATAGCAAGGCACACATCAGGTTTGGTACACAGCATTGCATACATGATAGATCCTATGGCTGAAGCATAGGGAACATCTTTCATTTTCTCTCTATCTTCTACAGTGGTTGGGCATTGAGTCTTACTCAACTTCACACCTTGTAACACAGGCAAGAACCCTTTCTTTGCTTGATCCATTTTGAACTTCTTCAAAACTTTGTCAAGGTATGTGCTTTGTGATCCAATTAAGCGTTTTGATCTATCTCTATAGATTTTGATGCCTAATATATAAGCAGCTTCGCCGAGGTATTTCATTGAAAAACTCTTATTCAAGTATCCCTTTATGCTATTCAGAAATTCTATATCATTTCCAATCAGTAATATGCCATCCACATATAATATCAGAAATGCTACAGAGCTCCCACTCACTTTCTTGTAAATACAGGCTTCTCCAAAAGTCTGTACAAAACCAAATGCTTTGATCACACTATCAAAGCGTTTATTCCAACTCCGAGATGCTTGCACCAGTCCATAAATGCATCGCTGGAGCTTGCACACTTTGTTAGTTCCCTTCGTATCGACAAAACCTTCCGGTTGCATCATATACAACTCTTCTTCCAGAAATCCATTCAGGAATGCAGTTTTGACATCCACTTGCCAAATTTCATAATCATAAAATGCGGCAATTGCTAACATGATTCGAACAGACCTAAGCATCGCTATGGGTGAGAAGGTCTCATCGTAGTCAATCCCTTGAACTTGTCGAAAACCTTTCGCAATAAGTCGAGCTTTGTAGACAGTAATATTACCGTCAGCGTCAGTCTTCTTCTTGAAGATCCATTTATTCTCAATTGCTTGCCGATCATTGGGCAAGTCAACCAAAGTCCACACATTGTTCTCATACATGGATCCCATCTCAGATTTCATGGCTTCAAGCCATTTTGCGGAATCTGGGCTCACCATCGCTTCTTCATAGTTCGTAGGTTCATCATGATCTAGTAGCATGACTTCCAGAACAGGATTACCGTACCACTCTGGTGCGGATCTTACTCTGGTT